>NW_027554136.1:600000-900000 GCF_045843805.1 Urocitellus parryii
AGTATTTTCAGTAAGCATTGAGAGTAAAACCTTATTGAACCTCAAATGATACATTCTGCTATGCTTTGGATGTGAGGTGTCCCCCAAAAGTTCATGTGTGAGACAATGTAATAAGTTTAGAAGACAAATGATTGGGTTATGAGAGCCTTAACCCAATCAGTGAATTAATTCTCTTATGGGATTAATGAAGTGGTAACTGAAGATAAGTACGGTATGGCAGGAGGAGGTGGGTGATTGGGGGCATGTCTTTGGGGTATATATTTTATATCATACAAGTGGAGTATTTCTCTGCTTTCTGATCATCATGTGAGCCACTTCCTTCCACCACACTCTTCCACCATTATGTTGTGCCTCACCTCAAGTCCCAAGGAATGGAGCCAACCTTCTATAGATTGAGGCCTCCTCCTCTAAAATTGTTCTTGTCAGGTCTTTTAGTAAAGCAATTTGAAATATAAACAAAACACATCCTTAATTCAAAGAAACTTTGAATTTACAGCTAAATTATTGTTTCTTTAAGAAACAAGCAAATTTAGAAAATAGGCATTACCAATATTAACATTCTCTCATGGTATCCCAGGGTGAATAAACCTTCAAATGGTACCTATCAATATTGTCCCTTTAATCTGAATCACCAAACATAGAGATTTCCTTGTGAAAAATTTGAGTGGTAATTCACACCTGTTATTAACAGAAGCTCATTCAGTTCTTTTATTAAGTTTCACATCAACATTGGCAAGCATACAGAATGAGCATATAAGTAGTGTGGATGTGATGGTGCATGAACAGGAAGCTTTTCATCCTCACTGTGCTCACCACTATTTCAAAAATAAAAATCATCTTAGAGTAAATGTAGAGATGAAACAATGTTGAAGCATCCTGTTGCTGAGGAAGATGAAAATCCTTCTTTTAGGCATCCTTGTTTTCTGTGAGTTATTAATTTGAAATTCCATTTTATATGGGTCTGGAAAGGTAGAAAGGAAGCCTCTTCCATTTACCAATCCTATTCTTATCAAGAACACCGAAATTATTTTTTTCTCTTTATCTGTTCTTGTTTGTGTTTATAGATAAGCTCTACATTGAACTGGGTAAATGGTGGATTACAGAATTCAACCAATTCTTAATAAGGTCTGAGGGAGGAATTTGGTTCCAATTTTGGTTTATCAAAAAAAAATTGAACTCTGGCTCTCAACCGCTGAGCCACATCTCCAGCCCTATTTTGTATTTTATTTAGAGACAGGGTCTCACTGAGTTGCTTAGCACCTAGTTTTTGCTGAAGCTCGTTTTGAACTTGCAATCCTCCTACCTCAGCCTCCTGAGCTGCTGGGATTACAGGCATGCACCCCCATGCCTGGCCAAAAATATGTTTTTGATAAAAATCCATAAACTTATTTGGATATATTGATAAATACATTTGGATTTCTTTCTTGGCTTTGGATACTAATTGCCAGTTCTATTGTAATAGGAAAACTTAGAATTAAAAGACCCTGCAGTTCTGTGAAAGTATTCTGTAGCAAAAGAGATGGAAACACAATATAAATATTCTTCAGCACCAACTTGCTGTTCAAAAATTCATTTCTGACTCTAACTATCCTGAGTCATCTCAGGATTGAAAGCTTGGCATCTTTGCCTCCATTTTGCATCTTTCTCCCATGCTCTGAGTCACATTGAATTCCAGAAACAACAGGTCTGATCCATAAACATCTTCTGAGGAGTTCAAATTACCTCTCAAGCAAGAGAAATTTCTCAATCATGAGCAAGGCCCCACCTGACCAATCCCAAGATAATGATGATCCACACCACATGTGTCCAAGGGCATTGCTTTATTTGCTGTGCAAACCTCCTGCCGTGCAATCTTCCAGCTATGAGAGCTATCTTACCCTCAGTTGCCTTTCTATCAAATATCAAATTCATTATCAGCCTCTCAAAGACAGGGCTAGGAACAGGTTTACCTTATCTTTCCAGTGTAGCTATACTAATTAAAGTTCCTTTTGTGTTTTTTGTCAAAAATTTTCTGACTGGTCTTTGGGGTTAATGGCCTTATCCTGATTAGTTGGACTCCCCAGAGTCAGGCTGCTGACATAAGACACTGGTAAGGATCACACAAAACTGTCTCCACTTCTGAACTTCAACTAGTGGTTCCCAGGCTACTCAAATGGCTTCCTGGTTGACTACAAATGCAGCGTTCCCCAAAATAACCTGCCAAGTTTGACAATTCTTTAGATTGATTCAATAAACTCAGAAAGGTGTTTTACTACAGTTTACTACAAAGGATATAACTCTGAAATATCCAAATGGCACAGATGTGTGTGGAAAAGTATGGAAACAGAGAGGCAGGGAATTTCCATGCCTGCTCTGGGTATGCCACCCTCCCAGCACCACACATTTTCACCAACCTAGAAGCTCAGAAAGACTGTAGTGAGGAGATTTTTATGAAAGTTTCATTAGGTAGTCATACTTGAGTAAGTCAATGGCCACTGGTGATTGAACTCACCTTCCAGCCCATCTCTTCTACCTGGAGTTCAAAAGCATGGTGCTAAATGTTTTAGTGTGAACTGATAAATGCAATCAATAAGAGTGTAAGTTATAGGTTATAAAAATATAGATTATAGATATAAGATTTTGGTAAGTGAGATAAGACAATTATAAAGCAAGAACTGTTGGGGCTGGAGATATAGCTTAGTTGGTAGAGTGCTTGCCTTGCACGCCCAAAGCCATGGGTTTAATCCCAAACCCCACAAAATAAATAAATAAATAGATAGATAGATAGATAGATAGATAAATAAAAAATAAAGCAAGAACTGTCATAAGCAGGCCTGAAACTCCATTTTGCTTCCTTCTATAAAAAACGGTTACAAGAGCTGTTTCTGAGAAACTGAAATGAAGCTGTTTCCTGCTATATCAAAAAGAAGAAGAAGAAGAAGAAGAAGAAGAAGAAGAAGAAGAAGAAGAAGAACAGAAAGAAAGAAAGAAAGAAAGAAAGAAAGAAAGAAAGAAAGAAAGAAAGAAAGAAAGAAAGAAAGGTGAAAAAAATACATTGTCTTCTCTACTTTGTACCCCAGAAAATGTACTCAACCCAGGATATGGTGGTCTTGGTGACCCAAGACTTTGAAGTAGATTCTCACCCAGGCTAACCACTTGTTTGAACCCAGGATACAGTTTTCTAACACCTACTTAAATCCAAGACGCAATTATCTGAGTTGCTCTGCTAACTGCAGTTTTAGTTTCTGTGATTCGCTTGCTTGCATAACAATAAGGAAAGTCTCTGAACTGTGGTTTTTGTCCTTAAATTCCCAAGACACAAGCCAGGAAATTGCTGTTCCCCCACAGAGCTTCAGTCTCTAAGGGTGGGTGAAAGTCCCAGGCCAGGTAAATAAATCTCTCTTTGATTTGAATTTAGACTTAGAGTGTTTTCTGAAGCAGCTCCTCATAACACTAAATATTTCAGTCCTCAAATTCCATGCTTGAATTCTGTGGCTACCAGCTTCTATCACGAAGCTATGTAGGGACCCACCAGCATTTTTCTCATGAGCATAACCTCAAGAATTGTGAAAGGGACTCATTATGAATAACAAAAGATACCTCATCAGTCATGAAATTCCAACATATTTTTTGGAGCTCTATGCTAGCAGCCAGCAAGGACAACAAAAAAAAGAAACCCTACTATTTATTTGTATTACATCCACAGTGTAATGAGCACTATAAACCAGTAATTCTCAATCATATGTGATTTTACTTCTAATGGCAAGGTCTGGAGACATTTTGGATTGTCATTAAACGGGTGGATAATACAGTCACATATTGAATAGAGGCCAGAAATTCATCTAAATATTCCTAAAAAAAGATTATGTGATACAACTATCAATAGTGCCCATGTTGAAAAACCCTGCTATAAAGAATGTAAATCATATGGTCATATTCTTATTTTTCAAGTTAATGTGATAAGTACCTTTTATATTTTCCAAATGTTAAATCAACCTTACATTCCTGGAACAGAACTAACTTGGTCATGATATATCATCATTTTCATATATCACTGTTTATTTTGGTCATATTTTAAGATGACTTTTCACCTATATTCATGATAGTTATTAATTTGCAGTTTTTTTAGAAAGTTCTAATATGGTATGTTATGGAAAATAGGATTTATAAAACAATTAGGGCATCTACATAGATTTTACCTAATATTGTTCACATTATATACACTTTCCATTTGGAAAGTTTGTTTTTTTTTTTTTAATTTAAGATTAACATTTTTACCAAAGGACAATTTTGATTTATTTCTCTTGTGATGGTTTCATAATATGTGCTGTTTCAACCAATTCATCCATTTTTATACAAATTATAAAATGTATAACTGTAAAGTTTTCACAACATTTAAAAAAATCTACCTATGCTTATAAGGAAGGTTATTCCCTTAATTCTATTATGTTTATAAATAGACAGGCTTATTGACATTTTGAAGAAACAATTTTTAGCTTTACTTATTTTTTTTCCACTAGTGGTATTCTGTTTTATTATTTTTGTCTTTCTTCAGGTTTGATTTTTTAAATTATTTTTGGTAGTGCATTAGTCATTGAATTTTCTAACACCTGCAATAACAGATATGAATTCCTATCCCTCCTAATCTCTTTCTTCTTTTTTCTTTTCTTTCAACAATTTTTAGCAACTTGTCACAAATATTGATTTGTTATTAATTTGTTCTCAATGTGGGGATCATTAACTGTTATGATTTTCATAATATAATTGTATTTCTGTTAGTTATACATGGATTATTTACTACCATCTAATTCAGTTGTCATGCAGTTGGATATTTTCTTATTGGCCTTATATTTAATGTCATTTCTTATTTAATGTCAAGGTTGTAATATAAGATGCCTTTAAATAATTGAACATAGTTTCAATTATTTAAAATTTATTCAAGTTTTCTTCACTTCCCAGAACATCATAAATTTTGATATATGCTCTGGATGCCCTTGAAAAAGTAAATTCTGAATTTCTGGATATTATGTTTTGTTTAGGTAAATTATGTCAGGTGTATTGACTGAGTTGCTCTAATATACTCAACATTAATGTAAGAAAAAGCCATAAAAAAGTGATTTTTAAAAATTTGATTATTTGATCCTCAATTAAAATGTGTGCTAAGTCTCACAAAGAAACTTGTTTCTTCTTTCATCTTTATCAAATTTATTTTAATATATTTTGAATTTATATTACAAATGTATTATTTATACACATATTAAAGTGTATGCATAGATTTAAATTTATAATAATTTACTGAATTTCTCAGCTTAACATATTGAAATTTTCTCTGTATCTCAGTATAGTTTCTCAGGTTTGAGTATATTTTGCCTTTTATTAGGATAGCTTCCTTTGATTAGTGTTTGCTGGTGTATCTTTTTTTTTATATCATTTTAGCCTTTTTGATCTTTTCCTTTAAGGAGTGTACCATAAAAAAAGATGTATAGATTTTTGTTTTATATCTAGAATAATAAACTTAACTTTAATTTGAAATACTACTTAATTGGTGTTTACTATAATTCCTAATAAGTACTTATTTTTTCTGTTAAAGTCAACATTTATTATTGATACACCTAACCAACCAAGAATCAAAAGCAATTTTATTTATTCAAGGGTATATAAGTCTTCCAGCAAACACCACAATGAAGAATAAAATATTGAAAACTTTCCATCTAAACTCAAAAATGAATCAAAGATGTCAGTACAAAAACCATTTTGTATTGGAAGTCCCAGCCAATGTAATAACGTAAGAAAAAGACACAAAAATATGAGGATTTTAATGAAAAAACACTGTCATTATTTGCAGAAAATATGATTATGCACATGAAAACTCCAAAAGAATTGCATACCCCAGGATAATGCAATATAAATATTCCAAGAGAGAACCTCTCTCTAGTTCCACAGTAATAAGTCTGGGGTCCCTGTGCTTGAGTCTGCTTCTTTTCACAATTATGTCTAGTTGATCTTTTTAATCAGAACTCTTAAAATGACTATCTAAGGTAGATTGCAGTACAAATTACTTAAGTATTTCTCTTCTATTAGAAAATTCAAAAGTTTTGCAGTCACCAATAATGCTGTAAAACACAGGTAAATATCCAAAATGTTTCTTATCCCTAATAAGTATTCATTTTGAATATCCTGCTAGTTTGTATTTTGCTTGACTCAAATATTTTATGTTCATCTTTGCCTTTTCTGACTTCTTTTAGAATAATCAAAACTATTCATAATTTATCTGTTAAGTACTTCCTCATATATTTACATTATTTTTCTTTTAACCTGCTTTTCTTTGGATTAATAAAATAATTACATGCACTAATCACTATGCCATTTATATTTACCCATATAGTGCCATTCTCTGACTTCCTTCATTTTTTCTTATTTTTAAATTTTTTATGTCATAATATTTATTTCAGTATAAAAATTTCCTTAAGTAATTCCTTTCTTTTTTCTCTTCTTTTTTTTCAATTTATTTTAATGTACCAATACTTGAAATGTTGTCATTCAGCTTTCATTTATTTGAACTCATCTTTATTTCAATATCATTTTAGAAAGATTATTTTTTGGCTGTATCAATTTCTATAGCCAGGCATGGTGATGCATAACTGTAATCTCAGCTACTCAGGAGGATGAGGCAGGAGGATCACAAGTTTGAGGCCAGCCTCAGCAATTTAGCCAGACCTTCAACAACTTAGAATATAAATCTTTAAAAATTCAAATGTAGGGCTGGGGATGTGGCTCAAGCGGTAACGCGCTAGTCTGGCATGCGTGCGGCCCAGGTTGGATCCTCAGCACAACATACCAACAAAGATGTTGTGTCCACCAAGAACTAAAAAATAAATATTAAAAAATTCTGTCTTTCTCTCTCTCTCTCCTCTCTCACTCTCTCTTTAAAAAAAAATTCAAATGTAGGGCTGGGGATGTGGCTCAAGTGGTAACATGGTCGCCTGACATGCGTGGGGTGCTAGGTTCGATCTTCAGCACCACAAAAAAAATAAAATAAAGATGTTGTGTCCACCGAAAACTAAAAAAAATAAACATTTAAAAATTCTCTCTCTTAAAAAAAATCTAACATGACAGCACCTTAAAGTGTCTGTTCCAATTTCTATTAGTTTTCATAATTTCTTTAGGTATCAGATGAAATTAAAATAATATACTTTCTGTTTTTCCTCTCTAGCTCTTTTAATATTTTTCTCCTTGCATTGACTTTTTTGTAGTTTGAAACTATTGTTCATAGATGTGTTGATTTTGTTTTGTTTTTCCTGAATTTTTTCAATAATGTGTTGATGCATTTCAGCAGTTTTAAAATTTTGTCATGATTCATCTTCTTCTTTATTCTTTTCCCCTCCTTTTTCAGAATAGCATTTTGTACATTTAAATTCCACTGGTTATTTTTATATGTGTTTTGCATTATTTTCTCACATTATGCTTCAATACAAGTATTTTCTATTAATCTATTTTCTGGCTAACAAATCCTGCTGGTAAAACCAATCTGTAAGTCCTAATTCAGATATTTATTTAAGAATGTACAATTGGTTATTATTATACATTCTCATTCTGTTTCATTCATTCATTTTTGATCTATTTTTCTCTACCATTTCTTTTAGATATTTTCATACATTTGTGGTAATTTAAAGTAACTGTTGTGAATATCAACATTTGGATCACATCGTAGTATGCTTTTTTTGTCTCTCTCACATCCTTGATTATCAATTCAATAATCCTTTTGTTGTCTCAAACATTGAATGCAATGATGGATGTTTCTGTTAAATGTTTTGGTGGCTAAATATGATTTAAATTCTATCAGGAAAGTTTTATTCTTTCCTCTGATGAGTATAAAAATGTGTCCTATATCCTTTAGTCATAACAGGTTGAATTTTGTCAAATCTGGCCTCCAGTTTTGATACAACTCAACCAATTCTGGTTTGCCTGTTCCTAAACTATAGCCCACCATTCCTTTCAATCAACATCAAGTGAAAACTTACCTCCTCAGCCCTATTGAACAGAATGAGTATGTTTGACTTTTCAGAAATTTTTATTTCATTCCTTTAGTCTCCAAGCCCTCACATCTTTAGAATTTATATAAATTTTTAAAAAGCAGTGTGTGTGTGAGGTTGCTTGAATTTCTAGTTATATCAGTCACTCCAGCCCCCTACAGTCACTAAACCCTCATCTGGTTTCTCCTCAATCCAGGTATCTGTCTATCCTGCACCCAGGATTTGAAAATTCCCTTAGAGACATTTTCTGGCACTTCATTTACTCTGAGTTTCTCTCTTTTGTGCAATTTGGGAATTGTGCTCCTTTGGTCCTATTTACTTCTTGTTTCTCTGATAGTCTTAACATTAGATGGTTTTAATATACCATTCTCTGTCAGTTTTATTATTGAAAACGGTCACTAGTGAGCTATATCATTAACATAGACCAAACACCTTTGTGCCTTTCCACAGTGTCAGAATTTGTTGACTAACAAATTAAAGATTATCCCACTTTTATCAGTGACAGTTCACTGAGTACTTGTGGGTCACCTGGTAGTCAACAGCAGAACAATTGCTTTTTTTTATTCCAATTTTAAATGCTAACACCTAGAACACTAAAGTTACCTGTCACACTGTACATAAACGTATTACAAAAATGCTAAGAAGATGTTAAGGCAGCCACAGGGGTTCAAGAGGCTGAACTAAGAGCAAAGGCAGAGAACAGATATAAATGCAGAAAACCACTGCAGGTGGTCAGATAAGATTACCAAACAAATCAAAAGAACTTGTTCAGGGCACTGAGCTGTCAAAGTGCAGTAACTTATTCTAGTGTAAGGTCCAGACAGTTGACAGCAGTTTTATAGTGTCAGCTTGAGATGCTAGCTTGGATTGAGTCATGTATGGTTGTTATGGGCAGGAGAAACCACACTCTGCTAAGACCAGAGGACAGAGCACAAGGTTCTCTCTGTATTGATTTTCCTGGGCCAGGTTCATGACAAATGACCAGGGGACAAGCTCACTGTGCCACTGTTTCCAGTCTTGGGGTGTGCTTACTTTTATGGTCTTCAAGTGAGCGGTTGCTTCATTCCTTGGTCTGTTGTGTCCAATAAGCTCGTGGGTCTGGTTTTTCTGTTGTGAGTTTGATAAACCCATGTACCATGTGCTTCTGATTAATTTGGTAAGTACACAGGTGGTCATTTTTATTAACACTATTAATTTATTTATCAGTTTGTGTCTTATGTCTGTATAGGCAGATGGTGGTTGTCTACTTGTACACACAAAGTGTAGAGTCATTCTACCTGAGCACTTACACTCCCAATGGAGTGGCTTATGGCTACTGCTTTATAAAATGAGTAACTCAGGTTTAGGCACAGCATGAAAACTTCGATAGAATATGTCATGGAGTAACTCAGAAAGGGGCTGAGCTGACTCTCCACAGAAACATTAGCAGTTAAACTTCTTTCTTGTTTTAAAATAAGACAATATTTTGTTCCACTATAGCTGCAGTGTTGATCTTAAGGTAATTTGATAACACTGAGAAAGCAAAGAAAAAGTCAAACCTTAAAGGGTCTTTGTAGCCCAGTTGTACTATGCATAATAATCCTGTCTAGCTTAGTTATAAAATCATAATGCCTATTGGTTTTGACAAAATGATCAGTTTCAGACAGTGCTATTTGCATCCTTGTCTAAGTCTCATATAGAAATTAATTCCATTTCTGTTTAATAACTTAAGACAAATTTGTCTTTTTGGAAAAATTTTGTATTCAGCATAACTAATAACACTTCCATTAGCTTGCAGAAACATCTCACAGATATTTCGAGATTAGTAGATTAGTTTACAGAATATCTCTATCATAAAACTGATGAGACTCCTAAGCCAATATTAAGCATGTCTCTTTGCAGCTGCAATAGATTCCACAACTTAAATCTCTGTTATTTGTCTTCTAATCCATCCTCTTTGTACAGAAAGAGCAACCCATTTCACAATCAAATCTTGGGAGCTATTCATCTTCTCTTTTACCTTTTAGTTAAGGCAAAAGAAAAAAAGAAGAACATAAAACAAGGTATTTACATCATTGTATATATTGAAGATCGTAAGCAAATCAACCAGTGTGTGGGAAACGTTTTGGAAAAATAAGATTTAAAATTTTACTAAAAATAAAAATGTGTTTTAGTACAATCACCCTGTATACTGGGAAAATTCAATATTAAATGTAATTCAATAAAAAGAGGATAATGAAAATAAACAAAGAAAAACTGGTTGATTGAATATTTCTTTCTAATACAAGTAGGAAACAAAGGTGAATTGTAGTATAGCATAGACAGACAGAAATTAATAATATGTTCAATTTCCCAGGAAGAAGTTAAAATGACATTTAAGGTATTTTAAAATGGCACATTGGGCATTGACTTTGAAGATATTATTCCAAAGATCTAATAATAGAACATAATCCATTTCATTTAGGCTTCAGTTAAATGTGTTTTTGATGTAATATTACATTAACATAATATTCTAATATTTTAAATTATGACTTTCAGTCATGACTAATTAATCTATGGGGTTTTATTAGACTCTGATAAACCCTAGAAAGAGTTGGTAAAAAGAAAAATCATGTTTTAATGACTTTTGTAAAGCATTTTAGTCTTTAAAAAGAAATCTGATTATAAAGGTTTAATATTAAAATTAAATTATTATTTTTTTTTAGAGAGAGAGAGAGAGAGAGAGAGAGAGAATTTTAATATATATATATATTTTTTTTTAGTTCTCGGCGGACACAACATCTTTGTTGGTATGTGGTGCTGAGGATCGAACCCGGGCCGCACGCATGCCAGGCGAGCGTGCTACCGCTTGAGCCACATCCCCAGCCCAAAATTAAATTATTATTTAAGGTTTAACTTCTTTGATTTGTTTGGACTGAGCATTTATAGAGATACTTAAATAAGTAGATACAAACTGCCTACTGCATTACTTACATAGTTTCAGAATTGCTATATGATATATATATATATATTTTTTTTTTCCCTGTTTGGGATTCACAAAAAGGTGGCAGAGGTTAACATCCATCTTTCCAGATGTGAGACCATTGACATCACCTAAATAATTTGCATATTTTTTATATCTAAAGAATATTGGTATTATTGATCTATAAAAATTAAATAACTATGAACAAAGGTTATACGATTTTCTAAAATCAGTTCATTTGATATTAAGTGTACTTAAATCCAATGTATATAAGTATTGTTTTCCAAAATAAATGACTATGAATAACAGACGTATAAAGAGTCTATTTTCCCTAGCGATGAAAACCACCACAAGTTTATTCTTCAAGAAGATGCCAGATCTCAGGATCTCATAGCTGATTCCAAAACAGAAATGGAAAAGTAAAATATTACAAGGGCAGACAATTTGCAACTTGCCAGAATAATGCCAAAACGTTTATTCAGTTTTCTTCTCATAAGTCAAATGATAATTCACGAAGATTTTCAGCTTTTCCAGAGCTCAGATTTTCACTGTAATGTAGTTTTCATTTGTTGGTATTAAATTAAGTCAAGATAGATTTTTTAAGCTACTATAAATTATATACCCACTAATATGCAAGCTCAGAGGTCCACAAACAAGGTCCTGAAACAAAATGAGCCTGCCACCTGCTTTTTCCATGATGTATGATCCAAGTGTGTCTTTTACATTTTTAAATATTTGAAGAAAATTTAACAAAATAATATTTTGTGACACATGAAGATTAAATGAAAATCAAATTTCAGAGTCCATTAATACAGTTTTATTGAAACAGAGCTAAGTTAGTTACAGTGAACTCTCCATTGAAATAATAATGTTTTGGATACATTGAGTTAAATAAAACAGATTAGGAAAATGAATTATAACTCTGCCTTTCAATATGAATATTAGAATATTTAATAGATATCTCACATTACATTGCTATTGGACAATGTTGCTTTGATGATTGATCTCACTAATGATCTACAAGAGAGGTGTAAATAAGAGTTTCATGTCTCTTTTAATAGAATAAATTGATCAAAACAATAGAATAAGTTTCAAATCCTACAAGAGATAGGAGTTATTTAAGCTAACAGTTACAGACAATATGGCAAAGTGATAAATAATGGCATCATGAATATCAAGATTTATCCCATTCAAAGTCCTAATATCCTAATTCTCCAATTTCATTTTTTAAAATTAACATTATGACTCAATAGTTTTAGAAAAAAAATGGATGTAGTACCTTTAGATAACTCATATCAACTACTCACCCAAGACATCAAATATATTATTGTTTTAAACCCCAGAACAATTCTGTCTCAGAAAATTTTACTTTAATATCAAAATTTTCATTAAAGCACAAATAGTCTGATTAAAATCAAGTTTAGTGTACTGACTCCCTGTTTGCCAAAGTGTCCTCACACTCATTCCAGCCTTCAGATAGCTTGAGATAACTGTGCAGAGATATTCTGAAAAATAGAATGTAAGACAAGTAGCCAGGGCGTGAGTGTGTTGAGGTCCTTCCAACAGTGATTTATTTTCTTACAATCAGTGGCTATTTAAGAAAAACAAATGTTTTTACTAGTGCACTGTATTTATACAAAATAGCAGTAGGTACTCTTTTTGACATTAAAAAGGCTACTTTTTAACTTGATATATAAAGTTCAGTACAGAATCTTTTTGAGAATAATTATTAAATGACATGAAATATGTAAACTTAAAAATAAGCACATGTGATTTATGATTGACCATAAATAAAAAGATACTTCCTAACTTATAAAGTCCATCCACATCTTTTAATAACTTGAGCCATAAGAAATTATTAATTATGAAAATGGTAATTTCACATAGTTCAAGATGATAGATTAAAAAGATACTGATAATGGGCATAATGGCTACTTGAGCTGAATTTTTAAGAGCAGCATCTTTTTCACTCTATTAATATCATACCTCAGGCTAAAACTAACACTAAATAGAGGTACTTAGTATAAAATCTGTTATATTGCAGGGACTGTAGATCCAAATTATCTGAGAAAATCCTTCAATTATGTAAAAGGGAGGGTCAAGTAGGCTAGTTGATTATCTTTGGAGGGGCAACCAATAGATTTTGTTTAGGATTTTAAATCTTAGAACAACTTCCTACCATGACAAATTATATAGCATATGGAATTGGCAATTGGACAAAGGGATTTCAAGTCTACTTTTTCCCTCTTGTGCTTTCATTAATAACTGCCTTCCATACTTATCTGTCTGAATCACACCATTAAATGGAGATTCACACTGTGGGAAGAATTTTTTTAACAGAAAGTTTTATGCAATGTAAAATACTCCCTCTAAAAATTAGGATTTTATATTTATTCAAAAACCCAATAAACAGATATCCATATCTGAAAAATACTATAATTCTTGTTTTGGATTTAGTAATTAATTTATCACAGCCTGGTAATTCCAATTGGCACAGGAAAAAATTTCATGAACTATTAAGCAGTTTTAGCTATGTTCCTTCCTTATTCATAGACATGATGTGAGAATACACATAAGCCTACAGTCTGTTGAGAAGAAACTTGGGATATCAGTTCATTCAACATCTACTTAGTGCATCTTCACAATTGTATCAGAAATTGGAAATAAAGAGATTATTTAAGTCTTTGTTCTATAAAAATTTATAGTTCTCTTGGAGAGAAAAGTCAATGAATAGTACACACGTGGGAGCTTAAGTGTGGTTGTGAATATTGTTTGTTACTTTCCATACAAGTTATAAAATTATAAATAATATATACATTGTTTTATTCTACTATGGAAGTTATAACTTGTTATTTTTGTTTGTCCTTTGTATAGGAAGCTGACTACAACTAGCAATGTGAGGATGTGGGTCAAATTATTGTAATAAGAATATTAATGAATCTATAGTAATTGGAATGAGTTTAGAGATATTATACTACAAAATATACTAACTTTGTTTAATTACAAATTTTAATTTTATGACTATTAATATTTATGACTCCTTTGTTTTGGTGATTAGTGATTACATAGCCAGAAGGCAAATCAAACAATTAGAGAATACAAAATTCGAAATACTAGAAAACAGATTGTATGTCTTCAGCTCCATATATAAATAATTTCATTTTAGGTGTTTATATATGGAGAGGTGGTGGAAATAGTAAAATATAGACAGCAATATGGCTGGGAGAAATAAAAATGAGTGAAAGTATACACATTTTTAAGATTCTTGCAGGTCACTGATTCACTTTATTGATAAAAGATTATGAAAAGTAGTGATCACAGCAAAAATGACTTTAACACCTTGATCTGAATACAGGTAAGCTTGTGCTTAGATGGCTGCCTTATTCCATGAACACCAAGGCCTCCCTGGAATGTCAAATTCTGAATGCTCACAATTTTATGACAAATATGTGTGTGTATATATATATATATATATATATATATATATATATATATATTTCTGCCCAAGTTATTTCATAGATTCTTTATCTAAAACTGGTTTAGATTATCTTGGATGAAATTGAACATTTTTATCACCCATTTCCCTTGAATAGTTTTGAGTGAAAAATGAACAAAACAATTTGGGAGAAAATAATCTTTTCTTAGTCATAAATGGAACAAAACCAAAACACTTCAAGGCTGATGGTCTTCAATTTTAAGTTCCATCTGAAACCCAACAAACAATCTGAACGACTGTATTATTTTCAGAAATTGTTCTGAAGAATTGCATGTAATACAGTTCTGATCAACTTTTTATTAGGTTAAAATTCATGATTCCTAAATATCCTTCGTATTTGGGAAGCAGCACAAAAAGATGGCTATAAAAATTTCTAGGGATATTAGAGATTAAAAGCATTATGGACTCCTTCATGTCATAAACAAAATGAAGCATATCTTTGTGGGCAAAATTTTCTTATTAGAACAAATTTGCAAGTACAAATTTTAAAGTTGTTTTTCAGACCTGAGATAAATTAAAAATTAGGAAACTCTCTTTTAAAAGACCACAGTCATTGAATTTAACCATGAAAGTTGTTGAAATTTATAAGATACAAAATTTCACAACTGCTCCATCATGGGCATAAACTTTGAATTATAAGTTGGTTAACTTTCTAAGATTTATGGCCATTTCCTTATTGCTTTCAGTAGATAACACCAAAGTCATGTGTCACTATTATATCATAGGCATTTTGAAATTTGAGATATTTTACCTTGAAAGTTAAGTAAAGCAGTTATTCCTGATTAGCTGACTTTTAATCTACAAGTCCTGAATGTAGATGAGATGAAATTTTAATGTTTTATCTTTTAGTCACCAATTTAGATGGCACTTTTGCCTTAAGATCCTCCCTGAATTCTTTCTACAGCAACTATTGCCCCTTAAATTCCACACTTTCTTCTTGTAGTGTTGCTGTGTGGTACTTTGCTGTGGGTATCAATATGAGAGACATGCAGTTTTCCACTCCCATAGGAAGTCACCTGAATTTTCTTTTAGCACTCAAATTATTCTGTATGTATTTTCCATTATTTTCTAATGAAGGGCTCTTGTTTTATTCATCTCTTTTTCCAGCACCCAGTTGAATGCCCAACTCATTGATATATTGGATAAATGGAATTGTTGGAATGAAGTATTTCCCTTTTTATAAAACTTTAATATCTTTTGCCTATTAAAGAAGATCACTTTCTATTCTTCATGACTAAAATAAGAAATTCAATGTAATCCCTTATGGGATGAATGGTGCAGAGGAAGAATAGAAGATCTGGTACATGTTGTCATGTAAATTGTGTTCTAAAGTGACTATGGTTGTCTCTTCATCCTATATCTCCACAGCCTGGCTCAAAATCCAGGTCCTTGTGGATGTGAACAATGTTTTTCTTGATCAGGCAAGAAACTGGTAGAACATAGAATTGGTGTTCCACTCATTAAATGATATGTGATACAGCATGTATTGCTTTACTTCCACCGTTCCTTTTCACTTCCTGGAAAAGAAATTTAACTTATACAAATTTGATAGAAAGATCATCTAGGGGAAATGTTTACAAAAAATGTTTTGTAAACTGTTAATCCTGAAACAATTACATTAATATTACTAATATATTAAAATATGAACACACTCTTATGTTTTTCTTTTCAATATTGCCTTATAAAAAAGAGGAAAGTAATTCTCCTTAATTTCTCTGATACATGCATTAATGCTGTGATTGGATATTTTGATTTTGTTCCCTTCCTTTTCTCTATAGTGTTACTGATTTTGTTTAATAAATGCCATTCTAAAAATATTTTAAATAATAAGTTTTATAATAATTCAGAAGGTAATTAATATTTTTGTTTAGTATAATTTTCAGTTCTAGATCAGTGCAGAAAAGACAAAACTTAAAAATGGTTTTTTGTAGTGTTTTATTAACTGACTGACCTATCTTAATAGAAGTCTTAATAAATTCAGAAAAATTTAGTGTATCATTACTTGTCAGGCTTTATGCTACAAATTGAAATATACCACCACAAGTTGTCTATTATATGAGAAGTTAATAATTTGTTTTCTGGTTTGCTCTTTTTTGACTCCGTAGAATTCACTTCTCATTAGGATAGGTGTTTACCAAGATTCTGTACCATGACTCTTCATTTGAGTTTGAAAAGTCATTTGCAAATGTCCTTAGCTTTCTTTTTTTCAAAAAAAGAAGAAAGTGGTTAACACTTGTTAATATTCTTTTTGATCATAACAGATGTACAGTAGTAGCTCACTATGATTTTAGTTTGTATTTATCTGATCACTATTGAGGTTGAGAATCCTTTCTGATGTTTATTGATGTATCTTCTCTGGGAAATATCTATTCAAATATTTTGCCCATTTTTAAATTGAATTATTTGTATTTTTATTGTTGACCTGTTATTCATATATTTTTTATACAATTTCTCATCAGATATGATTCATAAATATTTTCTTCAATTCTGTTGTTTATGTATGCCTTATTTTGGTATTGTGCTTTGTAGCAAAAAGTTCTATGTTTGACTGAAGTTCAGTTTTTCTGATATTTTTCTTTGGTTGCTCATGCTTTTGATTTCTTATTGTAAGAATATTTTGCCAAATGCAGTTTCATGAAGGTTTCTCCCTATATTCTAAGACTTCTATAATTTTAACACTTATATTTAGGTCTTTGATTTACTTTGAATTATTTTTTATATATGGTATATGAGGCTGAATTTATTCTTTTGCATGTGACATTTTAGTTGTCCTAACATCATTTGTTAAAATTACTCTTCTGAGAGTAATTTTAGGTGGTTTTGACACCCCGTTGAACATCACTTTATGATAATATAAGTATATACCCCAAAGAAATGAAACCATACTTACTAAAAAACTTGTGTATAACTACTTATAGCAGCATTATTCATTAGCAAAAAGATATAAACAAGCCAAATACGTATCAAGTGATAAAAGAATTAAAACAATATGGTGTACTCATATCATGAAATTTAACTTGACCATTAAAAAAAGAACAAAAGATTCGTATACACTGCAATATGAAAACATTATGCTGAGTATAAGAAGCTGATTGCAAAATATTACTTAGTATATGAATCCATTCATATGAAATGCCCCAAGCTAGGAAAAGTGTATAGAGAGAAAGTTGCTAAGTACTGAGTGTGAGAGAGGAGAGTAATGGAGAGGTAACTAAACAGCACATGGTTTCTTTTTGCAATGATGATATTCTTATGTTCTAAGTGTTATAAATGTTTGAAATTGATCATGCTAATTGTTGCATATATGTGCAAACACATTAAAACAATTGAATTGTATATTGGAAATGGATGAATTTTATGGCATGTGAATTATATCTTAATTAATTTTTTTTTTCAGAAATGACTGAGTTGTCTGAGAAAAAGGCTAAGAATAATAGCTGTTGACTGCTCAGGGAAGGAAGAAGAAACCATGAAGGATCCATTAAAGAGAATTCACAAAGCCAAACAACCATATTAACCTAGAAGCCAAGCAGGGTAAAAGTTTCAGGGAAATGAACTACCAAAGGTTTGAAACATATTACTGATAGGTTTAATAAGGAAGGATTAAAACTTGACAGCAATCCTTAGTTAGAAAAGTGAATCAGGAGGCATCACAAAACCAAAACAAATTATACTACAGAGCTCTATACTAACAAAAACAGCATAGTATTGACACCAAAATGGACATTAAGACCAATGGAACAGCATAAACCAGAGAGACAAACCACATAAATATAGTTGTCTCATATTAGATGAAGGCCCCAGAAACATACATTAGAGAAAAGATAGCCTCTTCAACATTTGATGCTGGGAAAACTGGAAATCCATATGTAGCAGAATGAAATTGAACCCCTTATCTCTCATGCTGTACAAAACTCAAATCAAATGTATCAAAAACCTAGGCATTAGACCAGGAACACTGAGCCTACTCAAAGAAAATGTAGGTCAAACTCTCTGTCGTGTCAGCTTATGAACCAACTTCCTCATCAAGACTACTAAAATGCAAGTAAAATCAAGAATCAGTAAATGAAATGGTTTCTATTTAAAGAGCTTCTTCATGGCAAAGTAAACAATCAAAAACACAAAAAGAGAGTCCACAGAATGGGAGAAAATCTTTGCCACTTGCACCTCACATAGAGCATTAATCTCTAGTATTTATCAAGAACTCAAAAAACTTAACACACACACACACACACACACACACTCACACACACACAAAGCAAAAAAAATCAAACCCAATAAATAAATGGGAAAAGGAAATGAACAGGTACTTCACAAAAGAATAAATACAAATGGTCAGCAAATATATGAAAAAATGTTCAACAGCTCTAGCAATTAGAGAAATGCAAATCAAAACTACACTGAGATTTCATCCTACTCCTGTCAGAATAGCAACAATCAAGAATATAAATGACAATAAATGTTAGTGAGGATGTGGGGAAAAGGTTCATTCATGTATTGCTGGTGGAACTGCAAATTAGGGCAACTACTATGGAAAGCAGCATAGAGATTCTTCAGAAAACTTGGAGTGGAACTACCATTTGATCCAGTTATCCCACTCCTCAGTTTATATTTAAAAACTTAAAATCAGGCTGGGGATGTGGCTCAAGCAGTAGCGCACTTGCCTGGCATGCGTGTGGCACGGGTTCAGTCCTCAGCACCACATACAAAGATGTTGTGTCCTCCTAAAACTAAAAAATAGATATTAAAAAAATTCTCTCTCTCTTTTAAAAAAACACAAAAAATTAAAATCAGCATTCTACAATAATGCAGCCACATCAATGTTTAGAGCCAAGCTAGGAAACCAACTTAGGTGCCCTTCAATAGATGAATAGATAAAGAAAATGTGGTACATATACACAATAGGATATTATGGCTTTATGCCTTTTGCTGGTAAATGGATGGATCTGGTGACTATCATGCTACGTGAAATAAGGCTATCCTAAAAGACCAAAGGGTGAATGTTCTCTTGGATATGTGGATGCTGACACACACAAGGAGGACAGAAAAATAGAAGTTCAGTGGATTAGACAAAGAAGAATGAAGGGTCAGGTGGGGATAGGCATAGGAAAGACAGTGAAATGAATCAGACATAATTTTTCTATGTTCATATATGAATACACCCCAGTGAAACTCCACATCATGTATAGCCAAGAGACTGTGATCCTAATTAGAGTAAGTTATAATCCATGTATATATATAATATGTCAAAATATACTCTACTGTCATGTAGATCTAAAAAGAATAAATAAAAAAATAAGGAGTTAAAAAAATTGACTACTATATTTGGCCCAGAAACAGGTATTAATTGGATAATACTCATTTTGTTGCAATAATAGAACAAAAACTTAAGATAAAGAGCTTAAGAGAGAAAAGGGGAAGAAAAATTTTATCATAGTGAATTAGGCAACTCTTTTAAGGACTTTTTAAAGAAAGGAGAAAACTAGGAAAACATTTAACACAGGGTGAACCCAAATTGGGAGATACTTTTTTTTTTTTAAGGTGAAAGTAACACCAGCAGTTTTGATTGCTGGTAGTAATGACTAATTTGGGAGAAGAACACTGATGATATAGGAGAGGAAAAGGTGTCTGAAATCTTGAGTAGTAAGAGGGAGAGGGACCTAGTGCAAAAGTATAGAGTCAGTGCACTGAGTTCTTCCATCTTCTCAGGGAAGAAAATGGAGCATTGAGCACAGATGAAAATTCGTGTGCATCTTTGGTGGTAAGTGCATATGGAATTTTTTCTAGTTGCTTCCATTTTCTCAATTTCTTCATGTACGTTTGAGGAGTACAGAGTAGTGTGTAGGTTTGAAGAAAGAGAAAAATACGCAAAGTAGTTATCTAGGAGAGAGAAGTAAATGGACTAGAAAGGCATAGTGTAGTTATTGCCAGGTAACACATTAACTGTTCTCTAGAAGTTATTGATCATGGATTTAATATGAAAACTGCCAGCATGGGTTTCTGCTTCTTTTCCTCTATATTTCTCTGTGCACTGGGGCAGATGTGGGGTAAGCAGAAACATGGCTTGTGATCAAGTGAACAACGTGACATTGGAAAAGAGCCACGGAGTTGAACATGGTTAAAGGGAGCATCTGTAGTGATAGGCATAAATTTAAGTTACACATACAGATAAATGTGGGAATAAATAGGATAAAGAACAGCAACAGGTGGTAGATCACAATATAATCAAATGTTGCTTAGATCTAGGGCACAAAACTAAGTTTAGATGGAAAGATTAAGAGGTGGTAGTGAGAGAGGGGGTATATCAAATTGATATTTTGGAGAAGTGGTAAGATGCCAAATTACTTCTGAGTCCCACAAAGGTATCAAAGAGGAAACATCCATCATGAAAAGAGAAATACCATGGAAGCATGTCTCATCAAGTGAGTCAGCTGTCAATGAGAGCAATTAATGTAAAGGACAAGCTGGAGTAAAAGTTGAAGATGTAGGTGACTTAGCTAACATCTAAGTTTTAGATGGGATGGAGGAAGAGTTTCAGTAAATGAGGAGAAAATGAAAAGAGGGTCAGAAATACATGCACAGATATCTTTGGTGATGAAGGTGATCTAGGAATCATGGACTGCTTCTGGTGCCTCTTCTGAATATTAATAAAAGATTTTTAAAATAAGTCCCAGTGATGGTTACAGATGCTTGCATTGGGACTATGGATTTTGAGGGTCAGGAGGAATGGGAACTCTTACCAAGAACACACATTTCTGGACTTGATTCCTGCAGAAGGATATCTGATTTTTGCAGAGGTAGGCTTATTTTCCAAATAGAGGCTAGATGCAAGCAAAGCTAATATATTATTCTGAGTCACTCTTGACTCTCATCAATGGTAAGATGTACAGTGATGGCCTTATTATCTAAATATGGTTCCTACTTTTATAATGTGTACCATGAAGACACCTCTCTAAAAGTTAACTCCATAAGAATACTCCCTTTGAAGATAATGTCATGATATCAAATTTTAAATTATCTCCACCTTTTAACGTGCTGCTTTTTAGCCTGATACCAAAATTATATATATACCAATATCCTCATTTTATTAATTCTCATGATAGAGAATAGAAAGATAAATATTTATTCTCCAGAGAACCAAGAACTGTAAAATAGGAGGAGACCAGGTAAATTATGTTTTTTTTATGGAGATACTGTACTCACATAAATCTACTTACTCTTGAATATTGCTAAAGGATTACATATTTGTGTTGAGTCACTGGGATCCCATATCTGTTACAGCTGCCGAATGTAATTTCCATCCAAATCAACTTTGAAAATCATCATTTCCTTTTTCTTGTCATGTTGTACATGATCTCTTGACTCCTGTCAAGGGTAAGATGCACAGGGATGGTCTTATAAACTCAATATGGTCACTACTTTTATAAAATAATAAAAAAGATGCTTTGTAAATATTAAAGAAGATACTACACTGTCATGCAGTAAGGCTGGTTATTCCCTTCTTTCTCCTTTATCAAAGAATATGATAAATTGTCTCCCTGCTTCCTTAAAGGAATTAATGATCACATGACCTGCTTTGGCCAATGAAATATAATGTGACTTCTGGACTTAAAGAACCAGTATGTAATCGAATACATACCTTATTCCTTGTCACTTTAGCTGGAGATATTACAGATTATGGATGATTCATTGTCCTGGTTTGCTGATCAAGGATTATATAGCCAAGAGACCCTGTTAATCACAGTGGACCTAACTAAAGTGAAGGTAAGAGACACAACTTCATTTTTTTAAGCTTGTGATATCTGAGTTAAGTGTGTTACTATATTTTAATGTAGCTTATCCCATCAGCTATGCCACAATTCTTTTTTTTTCTTTTAGCTATGTAGTTTAAGGGTATATTCTTATTTTGTAGTTTACTTCTTATCTATCTTTAGTTTTGTTCTCCTAATTTCTTTTCCAAATTCTTGAGTTGAAATCTTGTTCATTTGTCATTAATCTCTCATTCTTGACAGGTAGATTTATGTCATAAATTTTCCTGTAAATGTTGCTCTATTCTCACAGTTTTCAACATACTCTTTAAAAAATATGTTTTTAGTTGTTGATAGGCCTATGTGGTGCTGAGAAATCGAACCACGTGCCTCACACATGCCAGGCAAGTGCACTACCACTTAGCCTCAGCTCCAGACTCTCAACATACTCTCTTTTAAAAATCATTCTATGCTACATGTTTCATATCTTTCTTTATGATTTTCATTTTAGCAAAATAATCATCTGATAGTATACAATTTAGTTTCTAGTCACAATATTTAAAAAATTTCTTTTATTTATTAATTTCCAGTTTTATTGAATCTTGATGAGAACATGGTATAGTGTTGTTGATCCATTTGAAATATATTAAGGATTATTTTTGCTCTACTAAATGTTGAAATCCTTTGTCTTTCTTTTTCTGATGCTGGAGATCCAATCCAGGGTGCCTCACAGACAACAGGCAAGTTCTTTACCACTGACCTACATCTCCTGCATTTGTATGTTAAAAAATTGTGAATGCCTGAACAGTGTGTATGGTCTTGGTAAGCTCAATTTACAGTTTATACTAATGGTATTCAGATCTGTTTCTTTCTTGAACTCTGCTGTCGTGATCTGTCAATTTCAGAAAGGGATGTGTTAAACTCTGCAGCCAGGATTGCTGACTTACCTGTTTATCCTCACAGTTCAGTCAGTTGCATTCAATATACTTAGAGGCATTAACAGACTGTCATTTATTTGTATTGTTTACTATTCTGAGTTCCTTGAAAGCAGAGACTCTTATCACTGTAACATTCAAAATAAAAATTTAAAAGAGTCTCATTATAGTTCATCTTAATTCACTTTTGCTGAATTTGGACAAGGGAATAGTAATGCAAAATTAATTTTAAAATTTCTCTCATATATACTTGCAATGATATATTTGCACATGTTCCCTGCTATCTTGTACAGGTATAAAATATGACTGGACAGGCAGAGTGAGCAGGAAGAAGCTAACTAGTTTATAAGAAGATATAACAGATAGATAAATTCTCATGATCTAAAAAAGGATGTTTGCTGACTTTTGATAATCATTTTCATACCTGCTTAAGTTAGAAAAAAGGACAAGACAAATATTTTAATGAACATTCTAGAATATGACTGATTTTAGTCATCCTATGACAAATAAAAATTGTTATTTATTGCACACTGCAAGCTTTTTAACCTGCCACAAGACCTGGGTACACACCCTCAAAGACATACATATTAATGGTGGGTCAATTCTGGAAACTGTAAATAAAAAAGGTTTAGTTCAAAGCAGACAAGTTTTCAAGTTAGAAATCTTTGCAGATCACAAGATGTAAAGATGTAACTTGACAAACTGCTAGAAGTTCTAATAGCAAATTTAGAAAAAATTGAGCTTTTTCGTAAAATAAATTTTTATGTGCATATGTATATATGCATATATACTTATATATGGAATTTTATGCAATTTATATATGTATAAGTGTGAATATGAATATATACATATATGTGTGTGTATATATGTATATATATACATATATATATTATAAAGGAATAAGAATATAAGCCCAATTTTATAATTTTAAAAATTCATTTACCCTGTCTTTTAAAACGAATATTGACATTGTCCTTCAACATTTTATGTAGATCATATTTTATGCATTTTATTTCACTTTTTTTGAATAACTCAGCTAAAACTAATCAAGCTCTAATGACATAGGGCTTTCAGAGAACTAACAAAATAATCAGAACTTGAATGCAACATAAAGAAAATGTAAATAAATAGTTAAGTTAGCTTTTTGTGGTATTTAATATCCTAATTGGTACAATGTAGATAGATGCTGAATGCCTTGAGCTGCTTTTATATATAATATCTTATGATTCCAAACACAAGGAAATAATATTCTGAAGGGTATTTCTAAGTAATAAATGGAACATCCACAAAATGAGGGTGAATTTACAACAATAACAAAGAATCATCATGCATTAAAAGTGTTTTATAGCTTTTGCAAAACTTTTTCAAACATTACATCAACTCCTAAAATAGCTGTGCTTTAAGACGTTATCCCCATTTTATGGAGAAAGAAGCCAGAATGGACACAAGTTAAATTTCTTGTCTATTAATCACAGAGGGAGAAACCCTGGCTGAAGCTCATATTTAAGTGTCTCACTTCAAAAACAATGCTTTTTCCCCCACAATGCCTAGGAATTTTTCATTAGTGGGGGCAGTTATCTAATTGTGCCAAATAACATTGCAATAATTGTTTCTTATTATCCTTTCTAATTATTTTAAGTGGAAACAACTGCAAATTGCATTTTTTGAGGTAATGCATCTCACCTAAAAGTGGAGGCTTCTTTTCTTCTCTGCAACTGATAGATCTTGATCTGCCAAAGCTACTGTAGATGTGTTAAGACTGTGAGGCTAGTAAAATGTTAAATTAGTATCTTTGTACTATTGTCATAGTATTAGGACTTAACTAGTTGTGATTGCATTTCAAAATCACCCATTATTTCCTACAATGTGCATTTATATATATATATATATATATATATATATATATATATATATATATATGAAAATTGGAATGTATTACAATTCATATTACACACATAGAGTAAAATTTTTCATATCTCTGGTTGTATACAAAGTATATTCATATCAATTCATGTCTTCATACATGTACTTTGGATAGTGATGTCCATCACATTCCACCATCATTTCTACCCCATGTTCCCTCCCTTCCCCTCCCACCCCTCTGCCTTATCTAGAGTTCCTCTATTTCTCCCATGCTCCCCCCTCTACCAAACTATGAGTCAGCCTCCTTATACCAGAGAAAACATTCCGCATTTGTTTTTTGGGGGGATTGGCTAACTTCACTTAGCATTATATTCTCAAACTCCATCCATTTACCAGCAAATGTCATGATTTTTATACTGTTTTATTGCTGACCAATACTCCATTGTGTATATATACCACATTTTTTATCCATTCATAAACAGAAGGGCATCTAGGTTGGTTTCACAGTTTATCTATTGTGAATTGTGCTTCTATAAACATTGATGTGTCCCTGTAGTATGCTGTTTTTAAGTCCTTTAGGTATAGACTGAGGAGTTGGATAGCTGGGTCAAATGGTGGTTCCATTCCCAGATATCCAAGGAATTTCCAAACTGCTTTCCATATTGGCTGCCCTAATTTGCAGTCCCACCATCAGTGTATGAGTTAACTTTTTCCCCACATCCTTGCCAACACTTATTGTTGTTTGTATTCATAATAGCTGCCATTCTGAATGGAGTGAGATGAAATCTTAGAGTAGTTTTGTTTTGCATTTCTCTAATTGCTAAAGATGATGAGCATTTTTTCATATATTTGTTGATTGTATATCATCTTCTGAGAAGGGTCTGTTCATGTCCCTGGCCTATTTGTTGATTGGGTTTTTGTTGTTGTTGTTGTTTTAATTCAAAGATTGTTTTTCTTTTGCTGAGAAGAAACTTTTTTAGTTTGAATCCATTCTATTTATTTATTCTTGATTTTAATTCTTGAACTATATGTGTCTTATTAAGGAAGATGGGGCCTAATCTGACATGGTGAATGAAGAGTAGGGCCTAATTTTTCTTCTATTAGACCCGGGTCTCTGGTTTAATTCCTAGGTACTCGATCCACTTTGAGTTGAGTTTTGTTCATGGTGAAAGAGAGGGGGTTTTTTTTGTGTGTATGGGTTTAATTTCATTCTGTTGCACATGGATTTCAGGTTTTCCCAGCACCATTTGATGAAGAGGCTATCTTTTCGATAATGTATGTTTTTGGCTCCTTTGTCTAAGATAATTGTAATTTTGTGGGTCAGTCTCACTGTCCTCTATTCTGTACCATTAGTCTACCAGTCTCTTTTGGTGCCAATACAATGCTTTGTTACTATTGCTCTGTAGTATAGTTTAAAGACTGATATAGTGATGACACCTGCTTCACTGTTCCTGCTGAGGGTTTCTTTAGCTATTCTAGTTCTCTTATTTTTCCAGATGAATTTCATGACTGCTTTTTATATTTCTATGAGGAATGTCATTGGGATTTTGACTGGAATTGCATTAAATATGTATTGTGCTTTTGTTATTATGGTCATTTTTACAATATTAATTATACCTATCCAAGAGCAAGGTAGATCTTTCCTTCTTCTAAGGTCTTCTTTGATTTCTTTCTTTAGGGTTCTGTAATTTTTATTATACAGATCTCTCACCTCCCTCATTAAGTTGATTCCCAGGTATTTTATTTTATTTTATTTTATTTGAGGCTATTGTAAATGGGGTAGTTTTCCTCATTTCCCTCTCAGAGGATTTGTCACAGAAATGCCTTTGATTTGTGGGTGTTGATTTTATATCCTGTTACTTTGCTGAATTCATTTACTAGTTCTAGAAGTTTTCTGGTGGAACTTTTTGGGTCTTCTAGGTATAGAATCATATCATCAGCAAATAGTGCTAATTTGAGTTCTTCTTTTCCTATGCATATCCTTTAATTTCTTTCATCTGTGTAATTACTCTGGCCAGTGTTTCAAGAACTATATTAAATAGAAGTGGTGAAAGAGGACATCTATGTCTTGTTCCAGATTTTAGAGAGAATGCCTTTAATTTTTCTCCATTTAGAATGATGTTGGCCTGGGGCTTAGCATAGATAGCTTTTACAGTGTTGACATATGTTCCTGTTATTTCTAATTTTTCTAGTGTTTTGAACATGAAGGGGTGCTGTATTTTGTCAAATGCTTTTTTCTGCATCAATTGAGATGATCATGTTATTCTTATCTTTAAGTCTATTGATGTGATGAATTATATTTATTGATTTCTGCATGTTGAACAAAATTTGCATCCCTGGGATGAATCCCACTTGATCATGCTGCACAATTAATATGGTTTTGTATGTGATTTGCCAGAATTTTATTGAGAATTTTTACATCTTTGTTTGTTACAGATATTGATCTGAAGTTTTCTTTCTTTGATGTGTCTTTGCCTGGTTTTGGAATCAGGGCCTCATAGAATGGCCTCATAGAATGAGTTTGGAAGTGTTCCCTCTTTTTCTATTTCCTGAAATAAATTGAAGTGTATTGGTATTAGTTCTTCTTTAAAAGCTTGTAGAACTCAGCTGTGTATCCATCCAGTCCTGGGCTTTTCTTGGTTGGTAGGCTTCTGATGGCATCTTCTATTTCGTCACTTGATATTTGTCTGTCTAAATTGTTTATATAATCCTGATTGAATTTGGGCAAATCATATGACTTAAGAAATTTGTGGATGCTTTTGATATTTTCTATTTAATTGGAGTACAAGTTTTCAAAATAATTTCTAATTATCTTCTGTATTTATGTAGTGTCTGTTGTGATATTATCCTTTTCATCAGAGATGTTAGTAATTTGAGTTTTCTCTCTCCTTCTCTTTATTAGCATAGCTAAGGGTCCGTCAATTTTATTTATATTTTTCAAAGAACCAACTTTTTGCTTTGTCAATTTTTTCAATTTTTTTTGTTTTGATTTCATTGATTTCAGCTCTAATTTTAATTATTTCCCACTTTCTGCTGCTTTTGGTGTTGATTTGTTCTTCTTTTCCTCTGGCTTTGAGATGTAATGTTAAGCCATTCATTTGTTGACTTTTTCTTCTTTTAAGAAGTGAACTCCATGCAATGAACTTTCTCTTAGTACTGCTTTCATAGTTTCCCAGAGATTTTTATATGTTGTGTCCATGTTCTCATTTACCACTAAGAATTTGTTAATCTCATCCTTGATTTATTTTGAAATCCATTGTTCATTCAGTAGCATATTATTTAGTCTCCAGGTGTTGGTGTAATTTTTATTTTTTATTTAGTCTTTGATTTCTAATTTCATTCCATTAACATTATAATCTGATAAAATGCAGGGTAGTATCTCTACTTTTCTGAATTTGCTGAAAGTTGTTTTGTGGCATATTATATGATCTATTTTAGAGAAGAACCCATGTGCTGCTTGTTGAAGGATGAAATATTCTATATATGTCAGTTAAGTCAAAATTAATGATTGTATTATTGAGATCTATAGTTTCTTTGTTCAATTTTTGTTTGGAAGATCTATCCATTGGTGAGAGAGGTGTGTTAAAATCACTCAGATTATTGTGTTATGGTCAATTTGACTCTTAAACTTGAGAAGAATTTGTTTAATGAACATAGATGCTCCATTGTTTGGGGCATATATATTTATAATTGTTACGTCTTGTTGGTGTATTGTTCCCTTGAGCAATATGAAATGTCTTTGTTTATTGCTTTTAATTAACTTGAGTTTGAAGTCTACTTTATTTGATATGAGGATAGAAGCCCCTGCTTACTTCTGCAGCCATGTGAATGGTATGGTTTTTCCCAACCTTTCACCTTCAGTCTGTATATATCTTTTCCTATCAGATGAGTCTCCTGGAGGCAGCACATTGTTGGGTCTTTTAATCCAATCTGCTAGCTGATACCTTTTGATTGGTCAGTTTTGGCCATTAAGATTCAGAGTTATTATTGTGACATGATTTGTATTCTCAGTCATATTTGTTTATTTTTGTTATTTAACTTGACTTGTTTTCTCCTTTGATTAGTTTTTCCTTTAGGGTACTACCTCCCTCTACTGATTTTTATTGTTGTTTTTTGTTTCTTCTCCATGGGAATATTTTACCAAGGATGTTTTGTAGTGCTGGTTTTCTAGCTGTTAATCTTTTAACTTTTGTTTAATCATGGAATGTTTTTATTTCATCATTAAATATAAAGCTTAATTTTACTGAATATATGATTCTTGGTTGGCATCTATTTTCTTTCAGGGCTTGATAAATGTTGTTCCATGATCTTCTAGCTTTCAGGGTCTGTGTTGAAAAATCTGCCATTATCTTAATTCGTTTCCCCCTGTATGTAATCTGATTATTTACTCTCCTGGCTTTTAATAGTGTCTCCTTTTTCTCTATATTGGGCATTTTCATTATAATGTGCCTTGGTGTGGATCTATTGTGATTTTGTACATTTCGTCTCCTGTAGGCTACTTAAATTGGGTTTTCCAATTTATTCTTCCTGTTTCAAAAGTTTTCTGATATTATTTTACTGAATAGACTGTTCATTTCTTTGGTTTTGGAACTCTATGCCTTTCTTACCCCAATAACTCTTAAATTAGGCATTTTATTGCTATCCCATTTTTCTTGAATTTTTTGCTCATGGTTTCTTACCATTTTTACTGTGTGGTCTGAATTCTTTTCAAGATTATATATTTTTTCTTCATTGTCTGATGTCTTATCTTCCAAGTGGTCTACTCTGTTGGTTATGTTTTCAATTGAATTTTTAATTTGGTTTATTGTTCCTTTCATTTCAAGGATTTCTTTTTTTAAAAACCTCTATCTCCCTATTAAAGTAATCTTTTGCTTCCTATATTTGTTTATGTAGCTCCTTGTCGAAATGATCTTTTGCTGCCTGTATTTGCCCTCTTATATTGTCCTTTGATTCACAAAACATTTTAATCATGTACATCCTGAACTCTTTCTCTGTAATTTCTTCTTCTGGTATCTTTATTTGCTTGGGTCACTTTATTCCCTTGTCTTTTCAGGTTGCTCTTTGTGTCTTCCCTTCTATTTCTGTGGGTCAAGGGTGTTATTGTTTTTACCCTATAGGCTTATAGTGCTCCTGTTGGGTTCCAAAACCTCTCCTTTTTGATAAAGGGTTATGTTAACATATCCCAAAATCAACAATATACCACCTATTAAGATATTTACAGTTTGGTCACTATGTACAGAATGTTGAATTCAATGATTATCTATAGATAATCAGTATTTTTGTAAAAGATCTTATAGTTTCTGACAGTGGGCAGAGAAGGCATAGGATGACATGCTGAGGAGGTAGGATGTAAGGATATAGAGTTAATATATATTAGGATGTATGAATGAGAAATCTAATGAAGAGCCTTAGTAGCAAGAAAATAGACAGGAAGTAATTTTGGATAGACAAGTATGTGGGAAGACAGTAGAGTACATAAAACAAACACACATATGTATTCAGAAAAATAAAGGATGTTAAAATAGTAAAAAATTTAGGATAAAAAGAAAAAAAAAGACATATACAACAAAACTCTAATATATTATTCAGACATTCCAGTCCTCAAACTCTGAATTCATGCAAAGTACTTGTATTCACAAATGTTGGAGATGTGAGGGTGGGAGAATAGAGGAGTAGAAGAAAAGGAGAAAAAAGAAAAGAAAAAGTCTTGAAGGAAGAAACCAAGATTGTTGATTGTTTGGGGATCAATTTCTTTCCTGCTTCCCTTGTCATCCAATAGGGGGGATTGTCTGTTGTTACCTGGCATCTCCACCTCAAAGTGGTGAAGGTAACCAGGGTGGGAAGGCTGGTCCTGGTGGAGGGTTCCTGGAAGTGAGCTGTGGCATCCGTCAGTTCCTGCAGGGAGACTGTACCTTACGGGTCACTTTTTGAGTCTTCCCCTATGACTTGATTGCCCAGTCTATCTCCTTATCTTGCCTGAAGATTTCCCAGTTCCAGGTGTCTCTGTTAGTCTAGAAACTTTTGCACCATCTCCCTCTCCCTTAGTAGTTACCAATTAAGGAAACTCTCTCACTTGGGCTCCTGTGGGCAGCACCCTGGTCGCACTGCGCACTCATCCCACTGAGAGATTCTTTCTTTTGGGTAGCTACTGTGCTGTATTACTGCCAATGGGGAGAGAGGGTTTTGGAAATCAGGTACCTGGCCAGCTGGAATTCCAATCTGGAGCTTTCCCCACTAAACATGGCAAGGAAAGTGAGCCAAGATGGAAGTGCTCCACTTCAAGCACCAGGGGTGTCAAATGGGGTTGGGGGAGCTAGGTGATGGTGTTTGATGTGTTCAGAGATGAGCTCTGTGACAGTCAGTACTGCAACTTTTGGCTCTCTTCAGAGTCAGTGAGATATTCCCAGGTTCAGGCAGATTACTTTAGGGGACTGTATTCCTTGCAAGATGGAGGAAATGGGAGAGCCCCTCATTGGTCTATGGGGGTCCACAGGGTAGTGGCCACCAGAGTTCCTGGCGGTAGGTATCAGTTGAGTGTCCTGTGTGGGATCAGAGCAGCATCTGGAAGTTCTGCAGGGGTGCTGATGCGGTGAGCCTGCTGAGGCTCTTGTAAGCCCTGCGTGAATTAGTACTTTGCAAATTGTGTGTCAAGATCTGGGAGTCCGGCTCCAAAGATGAGGTCCAGAACCCGTGTGGGGGCACAGCACTGCTGATATCTGTGTGAGAGTGATAGGGGTCCTCTATCACTTTCAGAGAAGCAGTATTCCCATTAGTTGAGACTCAGGTCACAGAGTGACACAGAATTCTGTCTCCCTCGGGCCCGCCATCTTGGATTCTCCTACAATGTGCATTTTCATATGGTAAAAATTCACTTGATTATATCCCACAAAGGTCATGAACAGGATTAAATTGAGGTGCCTCTTAGAATGTATCCAATTGCTAAGAGTTTACTGCTAAGATATCAGTGCATCTGGACGTTTACCAAGTATTCTTAGTTGCTTAAGGAGTTCCCAAACTCCTTTGAGCATCCTTTTGAGGATTCTAAAAGAGCTTTGAAACAGCCACTAAAGATTCATCCCCTGGGATTGTATTTCTGCATGCATGCAGGACAAAGTAACTATTACATTAATACTTGTTAGTCAAAGGACTGGTATTGTTTAATCCACAGTTTCAATTCCTTAATTACATGGCACTCCTATGAAATATGGGAGTGCTTTTATTTCCACAGGCAAACCCAAGTGATTAAGTTAATTCCAAGTAAATGAAATGAGGTGGTAGGGAGAAGTCAACAATACCTAAAGCAAGATTGGAATTAAGGATTTTTGATACCCAATTTTAAACTCTAAGTGTGGTTTCATGGTTTATGCAAAAATCCCATGAATATTATTTAGAAGACAGGAGGTATACACTTTTCAGATTCATTAACCTAATTTTTACAAAAATATATTGTTTAATGGCATTAATATTTTGAAAGGATAAAGAGCATACTTATATGTATTCCAGAGGAATTATTGTGAGATTTATCTAAACATGCTTGTGCTTATATGGATGTGGGCCTATGTGTGAAAAATTCTCTCATTTAAATCTATGGAATTAACTAACTTCTTTTGAAGTAAAGAAAGACTATTTTATAACAAATTTTGAAGTTTTCCTGAATTACTTCCTTATGTAAAATTATTTTCTTTCTCTTTGATCTTAATCCTGTTAAAAAAAGCAAATTTTAAAGCCATCTGGTTATTTTGGTGGTGAACATTGCACAGTGCACAGTGTGCACATAATAAGCTAAGTAAATTTATTTTGTTTTGTGGTGAGTTTGATATGAAAGGAAAGAACTCCTGCAAGTTCTGAATTTAAATACCTTTGAATCATTACTTCACATCTATGCTTTCACCAAATTATCACATTCTGTTAAATTTATTCACAAAATGGAATAATGAAGAGGAGCTAAAGATGCAGACACTAAATAAAGGGTATAAGCTTTACTGAAGTGCAGATTCATAAGCCATGTTTTCATTTAGGTTGGAGAAAAGGGTTCAATCCAAAGGCCATCATGCATGGAGTATTCCCAATGAAGTAAATTTAACTCAGGAAACCTGGGAGCAAGTAATATGATTGAATTTCAAATATGCAAACTTGAATGTACAGAAGATTCTGAAGAATTTTAGTACCTTTCAAAACACAGGTACACACATATCTCCAAAGAGAGTATAGGCTTATTATAAATACACCTTAGAAATATTTAAAAGTATGTTATGAGCCAGGAAAAAAAGTACATCTTTTTTATTTTTCCAGTTATTTAGTTTTCATCTGAGTAATATTTCCAGTGCCTCTGCTGGTAGTGAAGAGTTAAAGGTTACTGTGAAGAAATGCAAGTTCAGTTTTTACCCTTAGAGACTCAAATACTTTGTTGGAAAGAGCTAGTGATTTCTGTATGGTATCAGACAGCTCTGAACTGCTCTGCTAAAGATTCTGAAACCATGCTGAGAACAAATGCTGCAAATCTTAAAGTCAACACAAGTGGAAGATGCAGACCTAGTAAAACAAACAAGCTCAATTTTCTCAAACCCTAATGGGCAGTGACTTCTCAATCAGACATTCATCTTGGCAGAGGAACCATTGCTTCTTTAGACTGCATCCAAAGGAAAAAGAAAAAAAAGAAAAAGAAAAGAAACAGGGAAAAATTCATACTCATTAGGCTGTCAGGACATGTGTGGTGAAAAGATAGTTGCTTGAAAAGAAATAGATTGTTAAGATGAACATCTTTCTAAGCACTGCTTAAATTGTCTCTGATGTAGCACATTATTTTGCCATAGGGATGTACTATAAAAATATAGTCTGTATCTCCAAGGAATGGAATTGCTTTTTAATTATTTCTCGCTCAATAGAAACACAAGTCATAGAAATAATGTTCTATGTTTGATCAAATGGCTAAAAAATAGTGATCAAAAAATAATAACCTCCCAAACACATGTGTAAAACACAAAGATATTCCAGGATTAGAACAATGTAGAGCGAGGCAAACTCCCCACTTTTACCCCACCCAATCACAGACTTTTTTCCATGTACTTTATGTTTGATCAAAATTGCTCAAAAGCAGATGATTAAAAATTTTAAAAAGAATTCCCAAATATATAGATAAAAATATAAAGATACTACAAAATTAAAACAGAAAGATAAACTCCCCCCATATAGATCTTTTTTCCCATGTGACTTATATTTGATGAAAATGACTAAAGACAGAAAATTTGAAATAAGCAACAAAAAATAGTCTTCTCAAAACAGATAAAAATATATAGAAGGCTCTTTCAGGATTAAAACAGATTCTAAAGATAAACTCTCTTACCCTCCCCCATCACACTGAATATTTTCTTTCACATGCTTTCTGTGTTCACATCCATGACACATTGAATTAATTATTTTCCCTGAGGGATGGATTACCTTATCTAGTCTAGGCATTTCAGTAGTTGACAATGAACCCATGAATTAATCTGAATATAGAAACTAATTACAATGAAACCTGTTCAGTGTTTTCACTTAAAACATTTCCTTACCCTTAATGGTAATCTTTAAAAGTCCAAGACAATTGGCACAAAGGTAATAATCTTGATTTAAGAAAAAATTTTTTCTTCCTATACTGATGTACATTATTTCCAGTGAGTCACTGAGATGGCACTATACTTTAAGGTTAGCAATGTGCTCCTTGGGTAATTGCATCCACATGGTCTCAAAGGTCAAAATGGCTAAAAATTTTAAGGAGAATATAACAAAAAAGACAAAAAGTGGCTGATATAATAGGGGCAAAATTCATTCAATCAAAAGGAGATAACTGAAGTCACCTATCCCCCTTGGTGTCTCTTCTTCTGTCCCTTCCCCACTCTCTATAATGTGACAGATGAAATAACAAAAATGTGTATATAGTTGATAATCATTGAGAAGTTTATGGAAAAATTATGACAAATATGTATATATTTCCTATTATATCAAGAAAACTCACTGAATCCTTAGAATAGCTTTGGCTTCTCAAAAGATTCTAATCATTGTTACCAAAATTTTTAGAGAGCTAGTAAAATAAATATTCATATAAATATTCAAATGAATATGCAGGTATCCTCTATACATATTAAGGTTCTTACACATGTTTATTTTCAAGATTTGAGGACTATGTAACACAGATAGTTATGGCTTGAGGAAGATAAGGCCATCAATAGCAAAAACTTTTTTGCTTTTTCCCTACAGAATCCCGAAATACAAACATTTATAGAAACTTGAGTTCAATTCTCTTTTCATAGATAAGACAATTGAAATAAAATCAATAAATGTTTCTGATCACAAGTCCCAGGGCAAGTACATAAATTCTTTTGAGTCCAAATCCATTCTTCCCCCCCACTAGGATTCAACATCTCAGCAAGTTTGATGTACACAAAGGTAATGTAGATCATTGCATTCAGGTGGGAATGGATTTATCTTCACTCCCAAGAACTGCTTGGTATCCTCCCTAGATGTTCTAGAAATGCCTTTAGAATAACTAATCTCCAAATGTAGTATGAGTAAGCCTTGCTTTTCTCCTCAGGGAGGATCCCCTTGACAGAGGGGATCCCTCATCTGCATCTTTCAATAGTAGCAGTGTTCTGTCCTCAGAATAATTCTTTTCCCTCTTTATGATCTTTCTTGGGATGTTTCTATTTCCATGATTTCAACAAAGACAAATGTTGATTATTCCAGGAACTGAAACAGTCTAGTTACTACATTCTTATTTGCTGATTTTAGATCCCTAAACCTGTGTTTCTATGCTCTGCTTCAGTCTATATAAATGCCTATCAAACTGTGGTCATCTCTACATTGATGATTTCTCAGACATCTAAAACAAAGCTTTTAGATTTTTTCTTCTAAGATTTGTTCGTACTTCAAATTTTCTTCAAACTCCATTGAGTTTCCTGTTAGGTACTCACTGGTTTTGTTTTTCTCTTTTGCTGTGCTTGGAATTAAACCCAGTACTCTGTACATACTAGACGAGTGCTCAACCACTGAACTACATCCCAGACTTAGGTGCTTCCAGTTTCTTAAAAGATGATAATATATTTTAAATGTCCCCTAATATAAAATTTGTAAGAGAAAATAAAGTTCTCAGATAAATGCAATCAGGTAACTTTTGTCATAGAAATGGTAGAAATAATTGAACTATGCAAATTAATTTCTGATGCATGATAATTCTAGAGTCATATATAATTTTTGGAATAATAGAATCAAGTTTTCAACGTAACTGTGGGAGTATTATTGAAAAACTAAGATTGAGTACTCATGGTGTGCTCAGGCTAATGATTCCCATTAACCAAATACTTAAAAATTGAATTCTAATCATCAATATCACCGAGATAGTCCATGGATTTTAGTATGGGTTGGTTTTTACTCATTTTAGTGTCCCCTAAATTTATAAATAAGCTACTGATTACATCAACTTAAACCATTGCTAAACTACATATATAAGAAAGAACTGTTAAGTTTAAAGTTATATTATTGAGCTTTAGTTTGACTAATATATTAATACTAAGCTTTACATTAAAATTATCTCTATTTTCATGAAAAATAAGTATTATTTTCAGGCTAACTTTAAAAGTGCAAAAGTGAAAACCAAGCTAATATGGTAGAGTAGATAATTTTTATTAGAAATTTTAGTATACATCTAAGCCCGGAAAAGTTTTAAAAAGAAAACTATAATAAAGAAGGACTGGTATCTAAACTTCTAAACACTTCACTAAGTATCAAACCCTTAAGGTTTCTCACTCTCACCTCAAGCTCCCACATAATGGACCTCATAATTCATGTCAGCAGGGGCTTGTTGAGAGGGTTGTCATAGCTCCGTGATGTCATTCTTCAATTTACTGATTATGCTCATGGTGTAATAAGGAATAAAAAGTCCTATTGATGACCACATTAAACCCAGAAAACTGGTATCACGAAACAAGTATTTATCATAAAAATTATTTCTGGCTATATACCTGTGACCATGGGTGTACATTAAATGAAACAATCACATACCAAAATATAAATAAAAGTAGTTGTAAATCTAGTATGTGTCAGATTTTAGCATTAATAAACTTGACATTTCAAGTATCTTCTATTTAGAGATAAAGATTCAATAAACTCTGCATTTAGAACACATTGTCTGATATTTAACCATCCTCACAACAAATCTCCAGAAATAATTTTTAAAATAAATAACTAAAGTAATTAGGATCCTTATCTCTTTTTTAATTACCTTCCTCCATTCCTTATTTAGTTTCTTTTTACCTTAAGTTATATAATTTTGTTTGAACATGATCTACATTTTAATTATATGTCTTGTACTGTGCATTTGATTTTTCATGGTGACATGCAGTTTAAGAACAATAGGAGTGAGACTTTGAGAGGGTGTATTTTCCAGATTCCCATTATTTGAAAGATAATTGATCAGCATCAGTAAAGACAAGGTTATGACTCATAATAGCTATAGCAGTGCATGCTGTTATAGGGCAGTCATATTAAGAAAGAATGTAGAGAAACATTAGGAAATATATAAAAGGAGAATGCTAGAAAGATTTAAAGGATGTCTACCTAAAGCGACTTCACCCTCATGGGCTGTAAGAATGGCTTAACAAGCTCATGTTGACCCTAAGGTGCCTGAAGTTTCAGATGCTAGAGATTGATAGTTGGTCAGGAAATGGTAACCCTGTTAACCCAACATGATTCTGAATTCAGCAGTATACTGAAGAGGATCAGTCCCTCTCATTTTCCTGTGAAGAAGTAAGAAACTGGCTTTTTTATGTGCTTGAACAGCCTTGTCCATTAGGGAGCATCAGATAAAATCCACATAGGCAAGGGATTCACCCAATGTTCTGTGTGTTTTTCTATGTGGATTTCTTTTGTAAACTGTTAAAACAACTGTGTCATGAGGATACTATCTCATTTGAAAAAAAAATAATGCATTTGCAGAATTAACTATCAACTAGGCAAATCATTGATTTGAAACTCATCTCTTAAAAATTATAAGACACACATTTTAATTAATTCATTGTTATTGTCATTCATAGTCTCTGTTCATAATAAACAAAGCAAAAAAAGAAAAAGGCAGGTCAATCACTAAGGCAAGCTGATCAAGGAAATTAAATGGGATTATTGTAAAGAGGATGAATTTCTTTAAATGTAAATAAAAAATGAGTTAACTGTATTGATTTCTACAAGAATACTCTAATAAATATATCTTTAGCACTTTTTTCCTATTAATATATTAAGATTGAATATTTCCAAGTGTACAAAAGTATGTTTGAAAATATTTTTAAAAATCATGTCTCATTTTTAATCTCTTTTTCTCTTCCATTTTTATAAATGAAGAATCCAAAAATAAATAAACACAGACAATATGAATCAGATATAGATAATGAATATTGCATATTACTTCCTTATGATAAAATTTTGGAATTTCTGAGTCAAAAGATAATAAAAATTTAGAGATTTTTGCTATTTATTATATTGTATACCCTGAGCAGCAACACCAATTTTCCTTTTATTTTTTACATCAAACAAAATTCTCATTTTTTAAGCTGGTTTTTAGTAACTTACTATGAATAATAGCTTCTCATTGACATAAAACAAAGAATCTCAAATTATGAGTCAAATCTTTTTTGTTGTTATTGTTTTTGTAAACAACACCTTGTTTCAATACAGTCACCCTCTTGCGTACACTCCATTGTAGCAATGTCACAGGAATACTGGGGCAGAGATTTCATACCTGGACATATCTACTATCAAGACCTTGACAAAAAATAATAAATGATAAACCTTGATATAAATGGCTGCACATTTTCTTCTTGAAAACAAAATCATTTCATCTATTTTCATTTGTTCCTTTGCTCACCTATAAAAATTGTGCATTAAAGCATCTATTTGTCTTTTATGTTGATTATGTCATATGTGAATTAGTAAAGTAACACTCAGACTCGTTGTCATTGCTTTATTGACTTTACTGCTTTTGTCATTCTGGTTTGTGGATTTTATGTACTTTCTTGAGGAAAAATAGTTCCTACTTTTTGAAGTTTTTATGAGGAATATATTAGTGCATCATTGACTACATCTGTCACAGTCCCCAACTAGAGTAGATTCTCAATAAATATCTCATTATTAAGGGTTAAGATCATACATTCAGATTGAATAGATTATGCATCTTCTTTTATATTTTTTAACTGACTTACTTCACACAGATAAGTAAATCTAAGTCTCTGTTGTTTTTGCATGTAGAGAAATTAAGCACTTCCCATGTGAATTGTGAAGACCAGATAGAATAATGCCTTTCTTAACTATATAAAGTACTAAAAATGGTATACTTTAAATTTTAAAATATCTTACATCTTACTGACTGTATACACTTTGTTCTACCTAATATTTATGTACTTAAACTAATCTCATTTTTTCATTAGTTTTAGAGAAATTTTCTGAATTTGTTTAAATTTTACCCAAATGTTTAAAAATTGTGTTTTATTGTATAGCATTATTTTTTTCTTTAAATTCTTTAAACAATTTTATCATTCTCCTTTTTCTCATGCCCAGCTTTTTTCTCCTTTTACTGTTTCTTGAAATTACCCATAAGTTAATATGACTTTTGTATTTCTCTTCTAATATTATGGGTATTTAAAGCTATGACTTTCCCAACCATTCAACAAAGGGCAAAATTGCATAAGCTTTTAAATATTTCATATTTCATCTCTTTATTCAGTGAATATAAATTTTAATTTCTCTTTTCCCTAACATTTATTTAATGAAGTTTAAAAATGTCTAGGCAAAAAGAAATATATGTTATTAATTTTACTTCTTCTCTAAAATCAGAAATTAGATTATGGGCTTCTTTTTTCCCTTTAAAGTAGAAATATATAGTGTTCCTCTTTACTAATGATAATACAAATCATTCTGTGGGCTATAGATGATATTATATATTCTCCCCTTATATGAAAAAAGGTTAGGAAAAATTGATTAAATCAAGTCATTAAAGCACACTACTTAAATCTTCTGTCAACATTTTTTATCCATCATTGGTTTGCTTATCCTACAAAGTATAATGAAATTAAGCTATGGGAAATCTTTCTAGAAAATAAAATATTTTCAGGCTATTCGTTTGTATTTTCATATTCACTTACATAATGCAAATCAAAGGTACCTTGTGCTTATGATCTTTTTCATTTATTTTGCAGAAAAATACATTGAACAGAGACTGCCAAAAAGAGAGAGATTTTCATTAGCATCTTTTTGAGTTCCAATTTTTTTATATATTTTAATTGTGGTGCTTGATTCTTATGTATTAGATATCAATTATAACTATATTTCTAATCTATGAAAATTTTTTTTCTATTAATGCCTTTCCAACTTAAAAATCTATTTTCTTTCCCTTTTTTTAGTTGTCAAGCTAACTTTTTTTCCCTTTTTAATTACATGGCCTCATTTCTTAGGCTCTTTCCTTAAAATCTCTTTCAATTTTGCATATCATATTATTTTAAGCATGTCAGCGTATATTAAACATGATATAATTTTTGCTCTTTATTCTTATACAATTTGAGATTTTTTTATTTCCATAGCTCTGATGTATTCCTGGGAAGCTAGTTCCTGCATATATCAAGAAAATACCTGAAAAGGATGTGATCTTTTACATTAGGCTTGCCTTGAGATTCCATACAGAGTTATAAACTGACTTCTGGAATGTTGAAGATTAAGTCCAACACTCATACAGAGTATGCTATGGTCTAGATATAAAAAGTGTTCCCTAAAGAGCTCATGTGTTAGGTAATACATGCATGTTCAGAAGTGAAATGATAGTATTATGAGAACTATAACCTCTTCAGTGTATTTTTCATTTAATGAATTAGTAATTTGAATGAACTATTGAGTAGGAACTATAGACAGCTAGGGCATGGCTGTAGGAGGTAGGTCACAGAGGGTATGCCCTTGGACTATCCTTGGCTTCTCTTTCTTCTGCTGCTCTTTCTCTCTTTCTCCCTCTCTGTGTTTACAGACTGCTATGAGCTAACCAACCTTCTTTCACCATGGTCAGCCTCACCTCAGGCCTAGACCATCAAGTCAGCTGACCATGGACTGAACCTCTGAAACCATGATCCCAAAAAACTTTTTCCTCCTCTATGTTGTTTTTGTCAGGTATTTTGATGACAGACAAAAATAAATAAATAAAGATAAAAACCAACTAATCCAGCTTCTGAGAAAAGAATAAGAAAGAATGGGAAAATAAAGCCCATCCTTAGAAAGAAACAAACAGGAAATATCAATTGTTCCTGAGAAAGTTCAAACACTGCTTTAGATAAAGACTCAAAATTAACTACTACAGTTCAAAGAACTATAAGAATCTGTGTCTAAAGGTTTAAAAGAGATGATATTTATCTCCCCAAATAGAGAATGTTGATAAAGAGACAGAGAGTATATAGAAGAACCAAAGTAAAGTTCTGGAGTTTAGTTAAAGTACTAAAATTCGGTAGAGAAGTTCAACAAAACATCTGAGCAAACAAAAGCAAAAATCAACTAAGTCCAGCGTACATCAATTGAAATTATTAACTTAAATGTCCATAAACTAATGAATAAATAAAAAATCTAATGCATTATATAATAAAAAGTAATTCAGCCATATGCCATCTAGTTCTTTTGCCTACTATGTCTTGAATGAACCTTGAAAGCATTATGCTGAGTGAAAGAAAGGAGGTACTAAAGACTCTCTCTTTTAAAAAAATACATAAATACATGATCCCAACAATGTAAAAAATATATATGAACCAAAAATGTCAAGGAAATCTATTAATCATTAAAGTGGATGATTTTGGATGAAAAAAAAGACTTTCTATATAAATTGTTCTTAATTACCAAATCCAAAGAAGCAGAAGAGATTTGTGGTTGCTGGGGTCTGCAGAAAGGGCGAATGGAGAGTGACTAATAACAGTCATGGGATCCATTGTTAGGATGACAAAATGTTCAAAAATTTTATATAGGTGCAGTTGCACAAATCTCTAAATAAAATTAAAATATTTAAAAATAACATAAATATTCATTATGTGAATAAAGAAAAAACAGAAACAGAAAAGCATCACATTTTATACTTTAAAGGGTGAGTTTTAAAATATATACATATCTTTATAAAGTTACTACAAGAATTAGCAAGCTTTTCCTGTTCAATTTTTAATATTATCTATTTAATGCAATATCTTTCTTTATTATTAAAATTGTTTAATTATTAGCTGTACAAACAATGTGTTTCACTGTGACATTTCCATACATGCACTTATTATGTTTTGATTATATCCACCCTCATACTAACCTTTCTTTTCCTCCTCTTTCTGCCCCATCCCCTTTCCCTTTCTCTGTAGCAAAGCCCAAGGTAGCTGCCCATATACAGGTTGTGTAGAGAATACTGTCCCTTGATTCAATTATACTTTTGTATCTCAAAAGTTTTAGAAGTCCTCTCCAGCAAATTTTGTTTGAGTTTAGTTACTAAAATCATTTCATTTGTGAAGCAGTAGTGTTTCAACCTGAAAGTATTACTGCTATAGATGTAATTATTGTCCAGTTACTCATCCCCTCCCACACTAGAAAGTAAATTTAAACAACTAATTTGTGAGATACAGATTGTTTTGTGTTAATTGCTTCAAGATAAAATCACCTTTTTTTGGGGGGGGAGGTTTGGTCATTCAGGTCTGAATTAAAGCTAAGCTGATGACAATGTTCAATTTAAGTTTGTTTAATGCTGATGAAAGACATTCATACAAAGCATCCTCTTTTTTTTCATATAACCCAATTCTTTGGTGGCAGCTGGGGTTGTGGCTCAGTGGTAGAGTACTTGCCTAGCACAGGCAAGACCCTGGGTTTAATCCTCAGCACCACATAAATAAATAGGTTAAAAAAAGCATTCTTATGTGAAGGATGCTAAATGTTTCTTCATATAAATTATCACTTTGAGGGGCTGGGGTTGCCTGTGAGGCACTGGGTTTGATCCTCAGCACCACATATAAATATAAAGGTACTGTGTCCATCTACAACAACAGAAAAAGGTTTTGTTTTTTTTAAATTAGCACTTTGATATACATGTTTTATAGTCTATGAGAAAACAGAAAGAACAATGTATCAGTTTTGCTACATTTTAATAGTAGATTTTAAGGGAGCAACATCAAACATCAGTAACATCAAACAAAAAGGTACTGAGTACTCCACAGGGTACAGAGTGCTGCCATGCACCTTGGAAAGTTTACATGACATGGAAAAGATGAGGCCCTTCTCTTGAGAAGTTTACAGTCTGGAAATTTTGACTACTCCGAGTTTCAGTTGAGTGAACATTTTATTAAGGCAAATTCTTCATTTCCTAGAACTACTGTAGACTGAACTATTTTTGCACTTGTGAAATTAACCCAATCCAGATGAAAGAAAAGACTAAATTTGGTTGAGAATTCTTTCAGGCTCATATAGTTTTATTAACATTCATCTAGTAAACAAAATTGACCTAACAGACAACTGAAAAATTAAAGACTAGATCTCTTGAAGTGCAAGGGCTAAAACAACTGTTATTCATTTTAAAAAGCAAACGGATGGTATGATTAGGGTTTACACTAGTTTAAAAATAGGCCAAGTATTTCATTCCCTTCATGTGTTGTTCATTTAAAATAGTGAATATTAAAATACTTGGGTTCTACATGTAACCCACAAAACAGCTCCATACAAATCTTTATGTTCTGTGTATCAAATATCTACCTCGTGTACTATGAAAGTTTTATTTATGTCTCATCATTAAGTTAAAAGTAATGTAAATAGTGAAATTATAATAGGCTAATGACCTGCATATTTTCATATGAATGTCAATATATCTAAATAGGAAATAAATGGCAGTTGTATCTACCTATATTAAAAAAATAGAATATCTTTCCAGATTTTGCATACTCATCACTTTATAAAGACAAGGTATGAAGGTTTTAAGGTTTCACAAACAGTTTTCAGAAAAACAGCAGTTGTTCCTGTAGTATCTCATTAGCATCTGACTCAATTATTTTTAGATGACATGATTTAGAAGACGTAAATCCACCCCAAAATTTGTAATTATTCTGAGATGGTTTTAATGTTAACCCTAGAATCATTAATGTTAACCCTAGAAACAATAGCAATGTGATTTAGAACAACTAATCAACATGACTAAAAATATGCTCACTTTCAGAAAAACAATCTGGTCATCTGGAAAAATATCACAGCTACAACCTGGGGAACACTCCCATATACGATATTGATCTGGTCAAGGCACACTATTTCTAAGTAGAACTATCAGATGAGGGTGAATTTAGGCCAGCTCTAAGGAACAGCCTATAAGACAGACCATAACTGATCCAATTTCCTTTAATAGCAATCTGGTACTATCCTACCCACTTCAATTCAAAAGTTTGAAGTTAATTCAAATCAAAAGACCATATTGGAGCAAAAGTGAGCAAATGTGTAAACTCTAGGACATTCTTATTGCTGTATTAAGTTTGAAGATGAGCATACCTACCACAGCAGTATTGTTCCAGGAAGCAGGATAGGAACAGTGGTAAATTAGGAAACAGACTATTAATTGCACAATTAATAGAAAAGTAAAAAAAAATGTTTCAAAATCTACAATAAACCTGTATCCAAAGGAGTGATAACAATGAGGTGCTGGACTTTAGTTCTGTGGTACAGCTTTGCAATGGACTCACTGGCCTATGGGTACGGCTCACTTCCTGCCTCCTGAAGGATGAATATGCTACACAGAGCCATGATGGTTTCTACTGAGTGGTAAAATTCACAGAAATTCCACGTTACTCATGTCAGAATCATTCCTTGTGCAAAGTTTGATGTAGATGAAGATAAAGTGGTTTCTTGGTCAATAACTGCAATTTCTTTTAAAGTCAGTGTGTTTCTTGTACCTGTAACCACAATAGAGGGATCATTGTTTAAAATACTTTGATGATTGATCTACACCAATGTTATATTCTAGATGAGAGGGACTAAGAAGAAACATGAACTAGTAACCATTAGAACAGTATGAATCCTATATGTATATCACTTACAGTTCTATTACAATTGGCCCAGGTTTAATCTCATCCATCTCCATGAAAGCAAAACACTTGGTGCTGGTAAACCTTTTTTTTAGGCTTGTAGTGTTTGAATTCAAAGAAGATAGCTGCACCTAAGGAATTAAAACAAACCACATAAGCCAGAGACCACACATTTCTTATGTGTCACCAGAAGCCTATGATTTTACAAAGTAACATGTGTCAAACAGTCTGATGACACAACTGTTGATAACTCACTGTGGCTGTCACTCCAAGATCTTCTACCATGTCTGAGTGACATTTCTCCATATCATTTAATTCTACAAAGTACAACAAAATTGTATAGCAAGAATGTAAGTTATGTACACAGGTAGAATCATAAACTACCAAAGAATATAAAATATTAAATACCACAAGAAAACAGAAGTTGCTTAAGTATCAGCAGTACCTATAGAAATGGTTTCAATAAGCACCTATATTTGATAGAATAAAAATTTAAAAGAGTTCCTTTAAAAAAAATTCTAGCTTATATCATTTCTCTCCCTCCTGAAACCACCATGCCCAGATTGTCCTTTCCATATTCTTACAAACTAACTGCCAGTTATAGTATCTTTTTACCCAATGTGTCTTATTGAAAGAAAAAAAAAATTCTTTAACTGTTAGAAAGTAATCATTAGGTTCCTAAAAAGACTTAAGGTAATTATTAGGGAACCTGCTTCCTTAACTCTGTATTATGAGAAAAACTTCCCTATCAAATAATATTTAACCACATTATTACACAACTAGATAATGCAACTGCTAATTCTTATATTTAAAAAAAAATTGATTTGACTTTAACTATGTGACGTAAGATCTTGTGTTAAGTACACTATGAACACAAACCCAGATAAGTACTGTGTCCTTAAGAAGTCAGTAACTGATAATTATAAACCTTTGGTTAATTTTTCAATATGCTTCTGGGAGCTCAATGTCCACATTAAAATGAACATATGTATCTTCTTTTCTTGAAGCCACAGGAGTATCTTGCACAGGAGTTAGGAGAAACAAATAAGTTTCTGCTTATGAGCATTCACATATACAGACGGAAAATCTAGAAACTGAAAAGGTTCCTAAAGAGGCATAGAAAGAGCTGAGAGGAGATTCTCAGGCTAAGAGATTCCTATTTGGTGTGAGAAAGTATGTGAGAGTTGTTGAAGTTCATGGGGTATGTGGAGAGAAATGAATATAGACTGTCTAGGAGACCTCATGAAGGGGACAAGGAAGCCTTTACATGGCCAAGTGGACAAAACTTGATCTTCATAGTGAAGTGGTAAAAAGAACAAACATGTTTTCCTTAGGGAATAATAGCCCACTATATTTTTCTATGCAAAAAATAATCTGGAGTATATAATTTGCCACAATGGAGCTCTGCCACCATTTTCTAACTTTGATCAAGTATATGACTTATTTAGAAAAGCCTTTAAACCTAACCTTATCATAATTTCCCTGTTAAGAACCAAAAATGGATGAGAACAGCCAACAAAAACCCTTTTGTTAAGGAATAATTTTTCATATATATTATCTAAATTCCGGTTATACTGTTTACAACATAGCCTGAATTTATAACAACCAGATGGTACGTTATATATAGTTTTAATTTCCCGGGTTTTAAAATCTCAGTTTAATCAAATTCAACATGGACTCATTTAATAACTCCTCAGTGTTTATGTGTTATTCATTTATGTGTCTCAAAAAGCTCAAAAACAATTTAGTACATTTAATAATTTAAAAATATTTACATAAAAATATTTCAATTTAACATGAAAAGGTAATTTAACATTTACAACATCATTAAATATTATTGTGTTTTAAGTATACTTTCTGAATGAGTATGCAGTTTTACAAATGGCCTATCAAACAATGTAAATATTTTCCAGTACACTATATATTTGATAACTGGTAACATCGGAATTTAAAAGTGTAGCAGTATTAGTGCTGTGGATTATGTTCTTTAAATAAATGTTTTTCTTTGTGGTCATATTTTTCTTTTAATTAGCACTAATGAACCCATGGATCTGACTTTATTTCTGCAATTGATAAAAGTTCCTCCATTTAATTTCAGCACTGATCTGTTCCTTTGGTGCAAAACTACAGGTTAAAATAAGCCCTTTGTACTAACTATAGTTATTTCTGTAAAATGGTATAATTTATTCCTTAATCACATCATCATCCCACGGGATTGCATTCAGGGCATGGATGTTATGGACGCACACTACTTCCCTGTCCCCTGATTTTCATCTGCCTCTGTAGGACTCACCTATGTAGATACCTCAGTAGCACAGGAAGAAGAGGGGCTGAAGCAGGAGAGATGGGAAAACAGGACAAGGGCCTCTGTGTAGAAAACTACACACCCATGGAAGGTGAGAGGTGCTAATTTTAATCGACATCCTGAAGGCTGTAGCTGCTGTTAAGGACAATGTGTATGTTTATTCCGCACATTAGATGGAATCTGAAGAGCAAAAATGTATACAAACTCAAAAGCAAAAGTGAGTGTATAAGTAGGAAATATTTTTTGTAAGTCTTTCAGAACTAGGGGCTGGGGATGTGGCTCAAGCAGTAGCACGCTTGCCTGGCATGCGTGTGGCCCGGGTTCGATCCTCAGCACCACATACAAACAAAGATGTTGTGTTCACCGAAAACTAAAAAATAAATATTAAAAAAATAATAATAATAATAAAAGATTTCAGTCTCTGGTATTTGGAATTTAGGCTGCAGTCCTTATTTTAAAAAAATCTGCAATCTGTATTTGGGGTAAAAATGGGAGTTCATAACCCACTTGAATCTAATGTATGAAATATGATATGTCAAGAGCTTTGTAATGTTTTGAACAACCAATAAAAAAAGTCTTTCAGAACTATGTTCTGTTATGATCTCTTCTAGATTCTGCCTCATTATAGAATGCATTAAAGTAAGTTGTCACATATACAAGACCATTCCCTGTCAAAACCTTTGTCCCATTTGAGAAAAAACATAATGCAATTTGCCAGTTATTTACCCTTTACACTAACTGTAATATAGGGATCGATGCACTGTCCAGAGTCTTTCAGGCCAATTTTCTCAATCCTGATAGTGAGTAATGTCATTCCCGGTTCTGATGGCAACCTTGGTAATAAAGTACCGGGCAACAGAGAAACCTCAATAAAAGTTAGCTCTACCAATAATTCAGAGTAAATACTTTGACAAACAGAAGATATAGCCTACCTCTTAGGAACTAGCTAGGCATTATGTATTTTTATTTCCAAAATTCATGAACATCTGATGTTATACTTTTTTAGAAAAATATTTAATTTTACACATAATATATCTGCATTTCCCAACCATACAATCACCTTTAAGCAGAAATAATAATTTCTATAATAATAGTGTATAGTATGTATAATAAAAGTTTGTTAAAAACATCACTTGAGGAAGCCCAATTATACATAATAGTATAATATGCTCACATAATATTTATATTCCATATGTACTTCTATATTATACTCAGCATCTTAATATGAAGTGGTAGAACAAAGACAAGAAAAGCTTTTTAAAATACTTGTTATACTGTTCTAAAGTCTGAGACATTTAATATCAGAGTTGATCAATACATTCTTTAGTTACTCCTAATAAAGAAAATTTACAATTTGATATTTATGTTTTAATTTAACTATAGTCTAACTTCTATTCTTCATTCTATTTTGTATGATTTATTCTCTCAGAAATTAGTACTATATAGTTTGCCATATAAAAGGGCCATTGTATAACTGAAAAATTTCCCTAAAACCAACTAAAATTCTTAAAACTAAAAACCCACCCAGAACAACATGACAACATTCACCCACCAAGAATATATGAAGGAAGAAATCAACTGTTCACTATGTTCCCTTTTTTGAAACTACCAATAGAGAACAGATGCAAATAAGCTGATTTTAATCAAGTATGCATACAGAACCTCAAAATACACTTAACAAAAGATTTTGGTTGATGTTTTTCAAGTTTCTATTCAACAATGTGTTATGCTACTTTTAATGATGAGTTGTTTGAAATACATGAATCAATCAACACACTACATTTGAAAATACACATTTGATTGATGGCAAATGTGGCTTGAGGAAATTTTGGGAGGTGATGGGAATGTTCTGAACTTGTATAGTGATGACTGATGCAAAACTCTATAGAAGTGTCAAAAATCAATGAATTTTATACTTACAGAAGGGAAATGTTATGATATGCAAATTATACCTCAACAGTGCTGTTAAAAATGTATTACTTTCTAATTTAAACAAATATGAAGACAATACAGACAAATGCAAGAATGGCAAAGCCTGGAGACTGCATTCCATGGTTGCATTAACAAACCTAAATGGGCTCAGGCTGATATCATTAAATATATACATAATACCTTTTATGCATCTTCTTTGATTGACAAATGAGGGTACTTTTAGAAGAGGGGCTTGTACCTGGACATCTGGGATGAATTTTAGAGAGTTAAGAAACACCTCTGAAATTTTATGAAAAATGTGAATCTGTATACATTTATATACATACATATTCACATGTATGTATATCATATATGAATTTTTCTGCAGAAAAGTTCATTCTATTATGTAGTACATGGCTGTATAAATATGCTACAGTTTATGTACACATTCTTGTGTTGATAGATATTTGAATTACTTCAAGTATTTGGATATAGTTAATACTCTTCTGAACATCTTCTGGTGCCCATAAGCACCCATTTCTGAAACAGAGGAATCACTAAGTCACCTGTCATGTTACCTCCATACCTACTATGTAACGACAATCCATTTTCCAAGGTGGTTGTGCCAATTTTTATTCCTAGCCCAAGGGCAGTAGTGTTCCCATTGCTCCACATTCTCACTAGGTACTGTTTACTCAGATTCTTCATGTTAGCCAATTTTGGTATAAAGAGATCAATCATTTTAATTTGCATTCCTCTGAAGATTAATAAGGCTGAGCACCTTTTAGAATAAATCAAATATATGATTTCCTCTTTTCTGAAGTGTGTTCAATTTTTTTGCTCAATTTTTTATTGAGATGTCTATCTCATTGAGCTGTAGGAGGTCTCTATTATTTTGCTGGACAAATGTTTTACAAATAGCTTCTTAGTAGTTTTCCTTTATAAAGACTTTTTGTTGAAGTAGAACATATACATTTTAAAATGGACAAATTGTTAGTACAGTTTGCTGAACTTTCACAAAGTGAATACACCTGTATAATTAGTATCAGATCTAGGAAAGATATGATCAGCCTCCTGGGAGTGTCCTTCCCCCCACCCTGTCCAATTCACTCTTCCAAAAGATAGCAACCATTGCTAACTTCTAACACCAAGTATTAGTTTTGAATGTTAAGAATGACTTTCTCTGCCATGGTGTCTTCTGATTATGATAAATACTTACTGCTAGTAATATCAAATTTCTTAATATCTTCCTTCACAATCAGTGCTTTTTATGTCATATTTAAGAAAACTTACCCCACTCCAAAATCATAAAGATATTATCTTGAAAGCATTTTATTGACATTAATTCTATATGTCACACAGAATTATTGTCTACGGTGTATAGTAGGAGCTTTAATTTCATTCAATTTCACATAAATACTCAATTGTCTCAGCACTACTCATTGAAAAGACTGACATTTTCCACCACTGATCTGCAGTCCCACCTCAATCATAAATCAAGTGGCAATCACTTTCTGAGTTTTCTATTCTGTCTTACCGGACTGTTTATCCTCTTACCATTAATACAGTATCTTAATTCTATAGCTGTATAAAAGGTCCAGGAACTGCAATAAAAATTCAGATGAGTTTCAGAAAGAGTCTATCTTTATAAACTGCTTCGTCTAATTTATGAACTAGTATATATCTTTACATTTTAAAAATCATAACATTTATTTAATAGAACTTTATTTGACCTAAAACCTTTAAGAAATGAAGACCTACAGATCCAGGGAAAACTCCTGTTTTTATGTTTATGTTCCATGAAGAATGGATGGCCATGCAGAAATGACTGGAGAAGGGGGTGTGAGCTAATGGTAAATGGCTGCCAGGGCGGGATCCCAGCAAGACCTGTCTGGTCAGATTCTTCTTGGCCTCTCTGTATAGCCTTCTTTCCTTCTGGACCTAAGGCAGGCCCTGTCTGGAATGAAGGTTTTTAAGGGAGGGGGGGAGGGAGGGTAGGGGGACAGGGAGGGAAGGGAAGAGAGAGGAAAAGAGGGGGGAGAGAGAGAGAGAAAGAGAGAGAGAGAGAGAGAGATATCATATATATAAAGTGTGAAAAGAATCCAAGCATGCACCAATAAAAAAAAAAGATCCAGAAATTAAATCACTAATTAAAATAAAAAATAAAAAATGTAAAAAAAATTACAAAGTAGAAGTAAAATGATTTATTCACTTCAAAATATTTATGATTACTAGTGCATTATTTCAAAACACAAAACAAAAGAAAAAAATTACTAACAGGATTGAATCTAAAAAGAAAATGTCAAGTCAGTTCCAGCAGAGAGCATGGAAAGAAACCAAGCATGATCTGATCCTAGAGGCCCTATTTGTTTAAAGATGGATAATGCTCCTGCCTTTACATCCCATCCTTTTGCACAATTTTTAACCAATGAGATATAGTTTTAAATCATGAAATTTTTCATAATTCTTTTGGATGAGCTTTTGTTGAGTGAGCAAATACTTGCCTTAGCCTAGGGGCAGCTCTGGCTGCAGGACACCTGCACTCTTCACCCTAAGCAGGTACTTGTCACAGTCAGGACTCAGTGGCAATGGCAACAAGCTGCCAGGGTCCCCGGGCTTCTGCGCACCCCAACCGACTCCGATGCATTCCTCCAGGTGAACGGGGAGACCCCTGAGGTGACCTGTCCCCTGGACAGCGTCCCTGCTGCTCAGCGGTGGGCCCCGAGCCCAGCTGGACCCGCAGGGGGCCACGGAGGTCGGGGGCGTCCAGCAGTGGCTGCACCGGCCACCAGGAGGGTGGACAGCCGCGTCCTCCATAGAGGAGCCCAGCCGCCAGCGGGGACGAGGTGTGGACCTTGGCTGGGTCATCTGGGCCTCACGAAAACTGCAGCGGAGATGCGCTGTCACCTCCTTGAGGTTCCTGGGGGCTCTGCCGTTGCCTCAAAGCAAAGCGTGGCAAGCAACCAGGAGGCTGCAGCGTCCCCTTGCAGGTGCACTTGCACAGCAGGGTCCTGGCTCCGCCCACGCCTCTCCCCAGAGGCGTAGCCATGCTCACCCTGGCCCCCCTCCTGCACCACCCACGCCCCGCCCACACCCCCACCACTGGAGCGAAGCCACGCCCCCATTCATGTACCGCCCACTCCCCCGCCCCTGGGTCATGTCCACTTTCCCCGCCACTCCTGCGCTGCCCATTCCCTGCCCCTGAGGCGTGTCCACACTCGCTCGGCTCCTTTGGCGCCTGCTTCCCATCAGAAGAGGAGTAGAGCGTGGGGAGGCGCCCGTCGGGAAGCCATCTGGGAAGGCAACGTTTGTGGTAGGTGTTCGCTGGCACAGGGGAGGGGGAAGGCTTGGAACATCCAAAGAAGCCTGATGCGGTGGGGTGTGTCTGTAATCCCAGTGCCTCAGGAGGCTGAGGCAGGAGGCTTGCCAGGTGGAGGCCAGCCTCAGCAACTCAGCGAGGCCCTGTCTCTAAAGGGCTGGGATAGTCGGTGGGTAGTCACCCCTGGGTTCAGTCCCTGGGACCACAACTCAGGAAGGCACAGAAGGGGTTCTCAGTGGAAGTTGACCCGTGGTGCCCATCCTCGTCCTCTGGTCCCTGACCACAAGCTCCCCAGGCCTCCTCTCTGGAGACCCCCAAACCAGATTAAGGTGTCTATCTTACATGGACTTTAAGACTTATCAAGTGCAAGGCTGAATGGCACTATGAGGGTGATGGGCCTGGATGTAGACCTGGAAAGGACCTTCATTCTTGGGCCAGGGGTGGAGTTCTGTGACTGCTGTCTTTGCCAAAAGGTAGGTAGACACTCTGTCCCTGAGGACAGGATACAAACAGACTTAAAATCAATCATGTAGTTGCAGGGTTAGTCAAGATGCCACAGGGAGTGCCCCTATGCAGGGTGACCATGTCTTTATGAGGGGCTGACTGGGTGAAGAGGACACACAGGGGCCCTGTGATGACAGAGGAGGAAGCTGGAGCCAGGCAGCTGGGAAGCAAAATGCTTTGAGGTTTCCGGGCATCACTGAAGCTGGGAGGGCACAGGAATGTACCTGGAGGTGACCTAAATCATGGCCTGGGCACCGGCTCAGTATTTTGGCCTCCAGGCCACAGAGGATAGGTCTTTAAGCCACCCGGCGTGTCCTACATCACTCTAGCATGGGGACCAGAGGCTTCCAGTGTGGCCATTTGCAGATGCCCAGGCTGGCCAAAACTGAAGGTGTGGCCACCCAGGGGTTAGAGCCTGAAGTACACCTTTACAAAAATCACATTTGTGAACATTGGAGCTGCTAAAGTTCTGGAATGATTACCTGAGGCTGTCATAAAAAACACTCTCAGGGGGTTGGGGCTGTAGCTCTGTGGCAGAGCACTTGCCTAGGACATGTGAGGCACTGGGTTCCATCCTCAGCACCACATAGAAATAAATAAAATAAATGTATGCTGTCCTTCTAAAACTATATTTTTTTTAAAAATTAAAACAAAACAAACAAAAAATGCCCTTAGCTAGACCTGATGAGTGGTGCCCAGTTGTGACTGGGAATCTTGGGAAAGCCTGGTTAAGGAGGCAGGGAGGTGCGAGGTCATACTGAGGCCTGCGGGAACTGAACACTGTGTCTTTGTTCTTTGTCTTCTCTGCCCATACATTTGACATGCAAGACTTCTGCCTGGGCAAGTGTTAATTCAGCAGATTCAGGGCAATCTGCAGCAATGTTCTTGGGGTCCCTTTGCCTGCACACATATGCTGCATGGGTTGGCTTTGAGAAATCCCCTAGCACCTGCCACAGGGGCTGTGGCACTTCCATGTTTGCAGATCCCTGTGAGAAATGCAGGTGGAAATCAAGGCAGGACATGGTTTGGGTTTTGCTTTGAGGTTTCAAATTTTAATTTTTAATTTTTTAATTAGTGCATTAGAGTTGAACACAACAGTGGACTTGGTTTTGAAATAATCCCACAAGCAAGGAAGATCCTTCTCTCCACTGCAGTCCCTCTTGCCTCCCCCTTACTCGCTCCTCTTGTCCTGCCCCCTCCTCTACTTCTCTTCTGTTATTTATAGTTTATTTGTAGTGGGTTTTCAACCTTTAGTAGGAAGCTGCATATGTTCATATTTAGAAATTGCTTTCTTCATCAAATTTCCAGATCTGTGATTCTAAATATTGACCTTTTCAAAAGCAAAGGATGCTTAAACAATTCAGATTAAACATAAATAAATAAAGGAGTTCCACCCTCCCGTTCTGTGCACTCTCTGCTTTCTCCTCTGTGGTAGACAGATGAGGTCCTACAGGCCACCAGGGCTTCCTCTGTGAACCTGAGGGGCTCAAGCTTTGAACTGAGCTAATTTGCTTCTAATTTGGGGGGTTGTCTCTGCACCTGCAATTACATACATTTCCCAGGAGAAGCAAGATCTGGCAGTAGACCTAATGTGAATTTTTTTCTGTGTCCAAACCCTCAGAAAGCCCAGTTTTCAGGGTAAGTTGTAACCACAGCCCTTGCCTTCAGGTTTAGTCTCCTAATGGCTAGGGACTGCTCCGTGCTTAGGTGGCAGCACCCCCATCCTGAACCAAAGTTGAGGCCTGAATCGTGGAATCTCAGGCACTGTAAATCATTTTAGAAAGGGCTTTCTGGTGAGTCATTTTTTTTATCAAAGACCACTGGTCCTTGAAATTTCCCATTTAACTAAAATTACTTAAAGGAATTTCTTTCAAGATAGTAACATTTTTAAAGGTGAGTATTTAATGAGAGTGCTGTGGGAGAGACAGATAAGCTTAATAGCCAACTTTATTTCATGAGTGATTCCACCTGGAGCACAGGCAGCCATTCCTTGTGGAGACAGTTAGAACAACCATGTCTGCCCTTCTATTTTTAGGCTGAGTGCTCAGCCAAGCCTTCCATCCAATACTCACTCTCTCTTTTTCTTCCTCCCTTTCTTTCTTCTTCCCTTCCTTCCTTCTTATTTTCATGGAAACAGATGCTGTTCTACATAGATGAAAAACCAAAAATTGTAAGATAATTTTTCCTGAGTCTATGAAATATATAAGATTGTTATCTTCCTTTTGCAAATAACAGAAAATCCAATTAAAATAGGTTTAAACGAAAAACAAAAAGTAACTTTGTATAGCTAAAGTACTCAGGGGAAAAGTGGACTGCAGGTCCAGTAGTATCCAGAGGTTCATCAGGATATAGTTTACCTTACATTTCATTTCTTGCCTTCTGTTGTGCATTCCCCCATTGTCAGACAGGCTCTTCTCTCACAGAGGCAGGCAGTTCACTCTGGGTTTAAATCTAAAAAAAACAAGATTTTTTTTCCTCAGGGAGTCATCAAGCCCTGTATGTGTTCTAACTGCATCCTGGATAGAAGTGGAGCAGCCTGCTTGGGTCTTCTGGATTCAGTCCCTCTTAAGCATTGATCTGCAAAAATGGGCTGCAAGGCAGCTGGCAGGTCCAGTGGTCATGGGGAGGCTGGCACTGCCAGTGTGGGAAACAGTGGGTAAGAGGATGAGGCACTGAGTCCAGCTGACTTCAGGTTTTTCAGATGTCACCAGAAAAACCATTTCAGGGCTGTAGACTGATACCACTAGGGAGAACAGGAGGGTAGTGAAGCATCACTTACCACTAACAGACCATCAGGTGGATGGGCAGAGCCAGCACCAGAGCTCTAGCCTGAGGTCTCACAAAGAACACGTGCTGTATGTTCTGCCATAAGCTTCACCTTCCATAAGATTTGTGCATGGCAATGCCATTTTCCAAGGCCACTGAGCTTATTTTCAGTGGGCTTCAAGGTGACACGTCCATTCCCCTAACAACTCCTCTGGTTGGCAGCTGTGACTGACTCCCCAGCCTGCCCTCTCCTCAATTTCCATGAAGCATTACTCACTGAGGATTTTCAAATGTGCAAGTGGAGATACCATGGAGAGCAGTGTGGAGGTTCCTTGGAAGAATAAAAATAGAATGACCATATGGCCCAGCAAGCCCTCTTCTGCATATATTCAAAAGAAATAAAATCAGCATGTGGATCATATGTGTGTACTCATGGGTTTGCTGAATACCCTTCAAAATAGCTAGGGACAGAATCCATTTTAATGTCCTCTGGATGGATGGATAAGCAAATTGGTGGTTATATAGTGAAATATTATTCAACCTGAAAAGTAAGGCGATGCTGACACTTGCAAAAACTTGGATGGACCTAGAGGATGTTGTGCTGAATTCCATAAGCCTGACACAGAGAAATCTGGCATGACCTCACTTACATAGGAAATCTAAAAATGTGAACTTACAGAGGCTAAGAAATGATGGTCACCAGGTGGGGAGTGGTGAGGAATAGGTGTTGGTCAAAGGTACATGCTCACATGTGTGCCATGTGAGTGAGACCAGGAGATCTGCATTTGAGGTAACTGCCCATAGTTCAGAATGTGGTAAATTTGGCATCTTGCCCTTTAGCTCTCAGGTTAAGTATTCTTGCAAAACAAAGCAAAGCACACAGAGGAGTAAGAGAAAGGCAGGAGACCTGTGCCTCACTAGGGTATCCCAGGGGTATGCATGTGTCCAGCCCACTGAGCTGTGCCATCAGATATGAGCAATTGTTTCTGTTTCATCTGTGCCTCCCAACTAGGAGGAAAGGCTCTGTGTTCAAGAGTCTGTACTGCACATTGGGGGGAGTTGGAGCCACAGGGCAGGGGTCATGATGTATCAGTGCAGGTGGCTTCTCCCTGGGCCTAAAGGAATCGATTTGGCCTGAGTTCTGAAGTGGATGCAGCTGCTCAGGCTGGAACATTTTCACCTGGCCACCTGGTACACACACTGACTGTAGCTGTGGGAGATGTGAAGTGCAGGTGCACATGGGCAAGGGCTGGGAATGCAGCCCTGCCCTGCACCCCAGGCCCCTCTATAAGATGCAAGAAGGGTCCAGAGGCTGGCTGCCTCCCTTCCTCTTCCCTTCTGCTTCCCCTTTTCAACTTCTTTTCATGGTAAGTAGATTAGTTACAAATCCCTCTGATTTTTTTTTCTTTTTTTTTTGGGGGGGGGGTGGCTACTGAGGATTGAACCCAGAGGTTCCTAAACCCTTAGACACATCCCAGCCTTTATTTATTTATTTATTTATTTTTTACATTTTGAGACAGGGTCTCACTAAGTTGCTTAAGCCCTTGCCATGTTGCTGAGGCTGGCTTTATAATTGTGATCCTTCAACCTCAGCCTCATTAGTCTCTGGCCTTACTCTTTTTCATAAAGAGGGGTAAGAAAATAATTTGTGGCTTTCCTTTTTATTTGTATCTTCACTATCAAGGTCCCTCTCTCTTTATACCAGAAGCTATTTTTTCCAAGGCACCCGCACTGGGGATATTCATGAATCAGACACTTGGGTACTTTGGGGATGGCAAGGAAAGGCCAAGGGTGTTTCTTCAGAGCTGTGAGTTCCACACCCTTCCACACAAGAAGCAAAACTAGATAGGGGGATGTGACCAACCAGGGCAACCGCACAGAGTTCCAGGTGAATCTGCCCATTAGGAGGGCATGGCCACAGGTGCCTGGCCTGGATTTACCCTGCAGATAGCTAGGCCTTGGTCACTGTGCAGTGGGTGGCTGCACTGGAGGGGCAGTGGAACAAGGCATCTGCTGGGCCCGACAGAATTGTGACTCCTACTGCAGCACACACAGATGACATGTTGGCTGGATGGGGCAGCTGGCCAGGACAAGAAGAAGTGAGTAGTGTGAGGTTCTGCTCTTCTGCCAGGAACAGATTCCAAGAAAATAGGAGCAGGAAGCAGGAGAAATGGCCTTCTCTGAACAAGGCTGTGCTGTTTGGACCAAATGCTCACTAGAGAGTCAGCTTTGCACACCTGTCAGCACCTCTGAGAGTGAACTATGAACCATGGAACATTGGTGCCAATCAGGTAAGACCACTGCTTCCCTGACCACCCTGGGGTCAGTCAGTTTGGTTAGGACCCTAGGGGCAGGAGAAAAACTGCTTAAGTTGGGAGACAGAAAATTTGGAATCTGACCCCTTCCATTGTTGAGCTCATGAAGACAGCCAGCCCCAACAAGTCCTCATGCTGTATAAGAAGGGACTGTGTGTCAAATCAATGTGAATTTTCAGGATATTGGCTATTGTATTTAAGAAATAGAACTTCCACCATGTGGTATGAGGAATGATACCAGAAAAAAAAAAAAAACTCATTTTGTGTGCCATCTTGGAAGTCATAATGCATTTAGAATAGGCTTTGGAAAAGGCATCCTGACTACCATATGGGTTAACTTTTATTCCTTTGGTGACCTTTTCTTCAAATTCAATCAGGAATAACCCCTGGACAAAAGACTTTGTTAAAGGTGTTCCCACAACTGGGCTACAAGGTCTTTTACATTTGAAATGGGCTTTAATGGTGCTCATTAACATATCTTTCAGTTAGCTGTGTGGTTGAGTGAGGCCCATTATCCTGATTACATGGTCATTATACTATCTATTCTATTTTATACTAAGTCACTGTGAACAGAAAACAACAGTTTTGGATATGTGAAGAGAGCTAGAAAACTAGGGGTTTATTCTGAGACCTATGGAGAGCTACACTGAAGTTCTGGATTTCAGATTTTTGTTCTGGATTTGAGATACTGCTTCCACTACATTCAAAAATCTCAGGACTCATGAAGAGAATGAGTTAAAAGCCAGCATCATCAAATTTGTTAGGCCCAAAGAAATTCAAAGGGACCCTGTATCTAAATACAAATATTTAAAAAAGGGGGGGGTGTGGGAATGTGAATCAGTGGATGAATGCCTCTGGGTTGAATTTCTGGCACCAAAAAGAAAACAACACACACCCACACCCCCCACACACACACACAAAATAAAACAAACAAACAAACCCTCACGAGTAACAAGCCCTAAAATCAACAGCGTCGCTCATGCATGAATACAATAAATGGACTTGTAGTTCTCTCCTGGTAATTATCTCAGTCTTCACCATGCAATCTGGAGACATGCTGGACTCAGGGCACATGGAAGCCCATAAAGGGCTTTAGAAAGAAGCTGAAAACACCATACAATTATGGAAAAAAATGCCCAGGTTTTCAACTGCCAATCTAAGCCTCACTAGACTAGTCAGAGGCAAGTGAAGGCTAAGCTGCCCAACAGAAACCTTCTGGCCACAAGATTCTGGAGAGGACCACGAGGAGTCTGTAGACACAATTGCCAGTTTCCACCATTGCCACTCCTGTCAGCTTTAAGCCACCTTCCTACCCAGTCTCAAGATAGCAAGGCACACTTACCATTTTCTGGTTTTCAGGGTTCTCAGCATTCTCCCTGTGATTTGTTTTCAGATTTTGCATAGCACAGACACCTGGGCTCTGGATCTGTAAGGGGGGGTCCGGCGGAACGTCGGAGGAAGAGACCACACACAAGAGACTTACTCCATGCAATTGGCAAAAGGGGATTTATTGGGGATCCATTCCAGCGCGCTGGGACTCTGTGCCCACTCAAGAAGGGAGCGCAGCTCAGAGCCCAGAGCAAAGGTCAAGCAGAGCTTAAGTACACTTTTTGGAGAGGGCGGTGGGCTTTGCATACATCAGAACAAATCATCATGAGGCGCAGGAAAATTGAACAACAACTCTGAGATGTGATTGGCACATTCATTGGCGGGAACCGGCTGGGCAGCGGTGATTGGTCATTCGTAAGCGGGTTACACATTCAAACTGATTGGTTCGGACCCTGTGAGGAACTGCCCTAGGCTAAACGGCCAGTAGGGCGTTGTTTTAACTATCTCAGGAATCTGGGTGTAACAGAGGAACTTAATAATACCTAATCTTTTACATTCAAGCTTTCCAGCTTAGAAACTTAACCCTTTCAGATCCAGGACAGAAAGCCTACAAAAGATTGAAAAAATGGCGGGCTCCAGACAGGAAGGGAACTGAAGATTATGGAAACCCGCTCCCTCATCACCAGCTGCCTGAGGATTGGAGAGTTATCACCTAAGAGACTGATTAGTCAAGGATTCAGGTCATGCCTCCAACCTGAGTCAAGTGGGTGCAGAATCAAAGTCTGAATTATAGGCTTCTCCATTGTCATTGTTAAAAGACTAGAGATCAGGCTTGAGAATATAGCTTAGTCAGTAGAGTGCTTGTTTTGCTTATATAAGGCCATGGATTCAATTCCCTGCACTACACACACACACTCCTGCCAAAAAAAATTAAGTAAAGGACTTTGGGGACTAGGGTTATGGATGAGTGGTAGAGTCCTTCCCAAGCATGCGTGAGATACTGGGTTGAACACCCAGCACCACATTAAAAAGCCAACCAACAAACAAACTACTAATGGTATTGTGTCCATCTACAACAAAAAAATATTCAAGAAAAAATAAAGACTGTGTATTGGACTTGTGCACCCTCACTACAGAACTCATAAACAGTTTTTATATATAATTTATACATATATGTCTTCAGATAGTGTATAAAATTCCTTGTGATGGCTTTTCAAGTAACTTATATTACAGGTATGCTTCACAATTCTTAAATCATCCCCACCTCTCTTCTTCTTCTTCTTCTTCTTCTTCTTCTTATTATTATTATTATTATTATTATTATTGGGTCTGTGAATGCAGTTATTTTAAGGCAAAGTTTTCTTCCAATACTAGGACCTATCCCAGAAGGAAGTGCATAGACATTCATAACTGTTTATAAGGTTAAAGCAATTTGTGAATAAATGTCTATATTTATGAAAATGATATCACAATTTATTTAATTTTTTTCAACTTCTCTGTTCTTTGTCTCGTAAAAAACAGTTTGAGCTTTAAACTCATTAGCAATGTCCCCATATCCCTTCCCCCCAAAAAAGTGACTCACAGTTATAATTCAAATTATTGACACTCATAAATTTTGGATCCTTTATTTTAACTAGTGAAGTCTATAGATTTTCTTTTTATTTTCACCCTTAAATGAAGCCCAATTTTTATAGCTTTCTTGTTGTGTAAGTGATCCCTAATATTCTGCATATTTTCCCCTGAAATCTGATCACTTTGGACTATTGATGTTTTGATGGAGGGGATCTCAAAGTGGTCATGCACAAGGCAGAAAACGGATATAGTGTTTGACCAGGATGCAAGAAAAGACCACTGACTCCAATTAAATTCAAATTAAAGCAAGCTTATTATTTCGACCGGCCGGGCTGCTTTTCCCTCCCAAAACGGCAGTAACAAGACAGCCCCGAGCCTTCTTTGTGGCCCAGTTTTATAACCCAAAAAGTTACACAAAGGGGGGGGGGGTTACAGATAACAATACTCTGAGGAGCATAACACAAGTTTACATTTTTGTTGGCCCCGGCATCAGAATTTATGGAGATCTTAGAGACTCAGAGAGGGTCATTGTCTGGCCAGGGAGGGCCAGAATTTATGAGGCGTCACTAAGGTTTAGGAAAGGGTTGTTATCTGATCAGGGAAAACCGGACCTGGGTGAGTTCAGGGCACGGGCAGGCATTCCAAGTAGGTTCAGAATTTGCAGTAATTTATAGTAAAGCCGAAATTATCTTTTCATGGTTTTATGGCGAGATGCCCAATTTTAAGAAAGGTTGGGTCTATCAATAGTAAGATGTAAGACTGGAGATTGCTGAGTATGTAGAATTTGCATTACAAAATAAGTATCGGTGGACTATATGGAAGTAGGGAGAAAAAGAGCAATGAAAAAAATAGAAAAACTTGAGCAGTAGACAGGTTCATATGCTACAAGTCTACAATGGTGGGATGAATGTAGAGGAGTAGTGTTCTTGGAAGCAGCAATAAAATTTGGAGGCAAAGAAAAGGTAATTTTTTGCACAGTTCCGAATTGAGAGAGCCAGGTGAATGGGTTCTGTGTTCAACTCTTCCCACCTAGGAGTGAAATTTATAGTTCATAGAGTATATCTCAGTAAGCAGGAAAACACCATTTCCATGTACCTTTACATTTTTCATTTTCCATTATTTATTTGTTCCTTTATTAATTCAATTTTTCTTTAGTAGTAATTGTTTTTACATTACTGGTGATTATATAATTGCATAAATATTCTGAATGTTAACTTTTTCTTAAATATTGCTTTATGTGTTTATTCATATACTGACTTTTCATTTAAATGTTTTTTTTCTTTGCCAAGCCTGATTTATATTAGACCTTAATCTTTGTTTTTGAAGACTAGATAAAATCACATCATTCCAAATGACTCAAGGATCTATCATCTTGGCAGAACCCTAATAACCCACTAAAGTTGACCCAGTCTGGATCAGCTAAAAGCTGTCTTAAAACTCCTTTTTTACTTATATAAACTTTAATAAAGAATTCATCTCTCACTTTTATATGATGGAGAACAGACTAACTTTCCAAAGCAGCAGTTAATAACCTAGATGTGTTTTCCAACTAGCTCATTATTATTTTTAAATTATTTACATCCTTGACACTAAGAGTGTCACTGATTACTTTTTTAAATTTTGCAAGATATCTCTCTTTCTTTCTCTCTCTCTCTCTCATATTACAAATTGAAATCAGATATGCTTTTTTTGCTAGGAAACACTCTCAGCCTTTAATAAATTTTTCTATAAAGAAAAATGATTTGCTGATTTTCTTACAACCTCACTAAGTTGCTGCAGCTGGCTGACTTAAATGTTTTAGGAAATAATGTTATAGATGTTAGCATTATATATATACCATTGTGTGTGTTTGTGTGTGTGTGTGTGTGTGTGTGTGTGTATCATTGAATACTCAGCAGTTGTATATACACAATAACAGTAAAGCCAAAGTGAATGAAAAAAATGTAATGAATGAATAAATAAATAAATAAATAAATAAATAAATAAATAAATAAAACAGATAAAAAGTACAAAGATTTTATGTGACTGGAATTGTCAAATGTTGATTGTGGCCACAGAAATTTGTAAAGCTACTTGGAAATGGTTTTATACTACCTACTTAAATATACTCTGTGAATTATCAATTCCACTCCAAAGTGGGAAGAAATAAACATATAATCCATTCATCTGACTCTTTCTTTTGGGTACTGTGACAGAGTTACCTTCTTCTTTTGCTTCAACCTTATTTCTGCCTCCAAAGAAAATACTCCATACCCTCATGCTACTATTGATCCACCACTAGACTTTTTAAATCTGAACCCTTGAGCTTGTCATTCTTTCCCTCTTTCCTTCACAGCACTTTTTTTCTCTACCCTTATCTACTCCACCAATACTTTTTCATGAATACTCACTATTACATACTCAGCATCCACCAATCTCACATCCTGACCCATCCCAATCCTGCCTTTTCCATGGATCACTTGAGATCCCCTCCACTCAGATATCAATAGTCCAGAGTAATGTCAGATTAGGGTGTTATATCTATAGGTTCTTAGAAGTCATTTAAATAACAATAAGCCTATAAAAAGTGGGATGTATTTTAGCTGAGGTTAAAAAGAAAATCTACAGATTGCACTGTTAAACTGAAGGGTCTAAAATTCACTAATCTCAATAATTTGGAAAAAGAAATTCTATAAAAAGGAGAGTAAAGAAAAGAACATAATACATAAAGTGACAAATTTGAAGACACAACAAGTATATATATCCAAAGAGTGTCATATATTGGTGCTTTCAAAAGACAAATTAATCTGAAATAAATGTGGTTAATGTGAGATGTAGTAATCATTTATTAATTATATATAATGGTACTATATATGTATATATATATATATATATATATATATATATATATATATATATATAGCATGTCATATAATCATGAGTATATGTTGCAAGAAAAGAACTCTACAGATTTTTTTTTTTAATTTTGCTAAAACACTAGAAATACCTAAATCTGGGTTTATGTATTACCAATTATCCAGGATACATTTTATACTTTATAAAGTTTATCACCAACCAACAGACTTTTTTTCAAGTTTTAAAAGGAGTAGTATTTATTTCCAATTAGAACATAATGCCATCATTTATTTTTTATTTTAATTACTTTTTAATTTTATATGACAGCAGAATTCATTGCAATTCTAATTAAACATAGAGAACACAATTTTTCATTACTCTGGTCTTATACAAATAATATTTACATGAATTCACTTCTTTATACATGTACTTTATATAATAATATACATCATATTCCACCATCATTTTTTAATAGAGTTTTTTTTTTGAGAGAGGAAGAGAGAGAGAATCTTTTTTTTTTTTTTTTGTAGACGCACACAACACAATGCCTTTTTTTTAATGTGGTACTGAGAATTGAACTCAAGTCCCACCCATGATAAGTGGGCATTCTACCAGTAAACCACAATCCCAGCCCTCCACCATCATTTCTAACCCCAATAACCCACCCCTCCCAACCCCCAACAGTCATATTGATATACACTGAAGTATGCTATGAAGTTATAGAAAAGAGTATATACCTTATAATAATATGAACAGATAAACTTTTGTAACTAATACATAGCTTAATAATAATAATAATAATAATAATAATAAACAACTTTCCATTTAGAAAACAATAAAGTATACATCTGGTAGTACTGATATCTTTTAAAGAAAAATGACATCTTTTCCAGAAGAAAAAAGAGGTTTATTTGTGGGAAAAATGATATTCTATGCTTTCCTAATATCAAGAATAAATGATTTTCAGAAGTAACATATACTTCAATATAAGAATAAAATAGAGCAAGGTTCCACGGCACACACCTCTAATCCCATTGGATTGGGAGGCTAAGGCAAGATAATCCTGAGTTCAAAACCAGCCTCAGAAACTTAGCAAAGCCCTAAGCAACTATGTATGACACAGTCTATGTGTGCCCCTGATTCAAATTTCCAGTAAGAAACAACAGCAACCAAAAGAATACAGAGTATTGATGAGGACACAAAACAAATTCTCATGAAGTAAAGATGGAGTAGAAATTGCTGTTGTTTCTTCATGAAAACTGTTTATGTATATGTGAAGTACTCCTCACCAAGCAGCATAGACCTGTAGAAGTTATAGTATGTGTTTACCATGACAGTGTACAGTTACATAATAGCATAAGGCTAGAGCTGTACTTGTCATAACAGTGGAAATCTGGGGCCTTGGAGGAAAGAGGAGGTACATTCAAAAAAATAAAAATAATAAAGCTTGAGAAAAGTTGGTAAATAGAGCCCAGAAATAGTTTTTATTTAATTAGAGTACAAAATACCACATAAATGTATTATACTGAAGTTACATCTGTTCAATACATTATATGTATAATGGCTTTCAAGGAAAATATATAGAACTTATCACAAACTAAATAAAAATTACAAAACACATAAAATTCCATGTGTAAGTAAAACCAATCATTACAAAGACAATTATTTTAATTCAATTTAATATATAAATTTTCCCATCAAAATTTTAGCATGTATTTTTTAATAAAATAAGAGAGCTGGATGTGATGGTGCACAATTGTAATCCCAAAACCTTGGGAGACTGAGACAGGTGTATTGTGAACTCAAAGCCAGCATCAGCAAAAGTGAGGCCTTAAGCAACTCAGTGAGACATCATCTTTAAATGTCTTACAAAATAGGTCTTGGAATGTGGCTCAATGGCTAAGTTCCCCTGAGCTGAATTCCCAGTACCAAATAAAAGAAAAGAAAAGAAAGGACCAAAAAAATTCATCTTGGAAATAAATTATGTAAAATACTTCAAAACCTTTAATAAAAAACAAATAATATAGTTATTTTTATGTGATACATTTAATTATATTGCAATAATACAGAAGAATAAATCATAACATGAATCAAATCTGAAACTATATGTATATCAATAGTACTGTTAAGACAAATAGAAAGGCATATGTAAAACCAGCCATATGAAAAATAACATTAGATTGAATGAATGAGTCAATCCAACCTAAAGTTAGAATTGGGACCTAGTGGCAAAATTTATTGAAAGAGTGTGTGTGTGCACAATGTGCAAGGTAGTCAGTTCCAACCTTTGCAAAACTATAAAAGGCAAATGTTAAGAAGGAATGATGTTGAAAATAAAGCAGAATATTAAAATGAGACACTCTCTCTCCATCTATAGATACATTTTAGAAAAAAAACTGCTATGAGTGTCTCTTTGGCAAAATTATAATGAATAGGGAGATTTATATATACTGGATATTAGTCATGTCTTGAGCAATGTATCACATTTAAGACATAATTCCCAATTACCATCATCACTTATAGTAAACACAAATGTGAGAGACTGGCTGAGGATGTAGCTCAGTTTTTAGAGTGCTTGCCTTTTATACACAAGGCCCTGGATTCTATCTTTAGCATCACAAAAAAGAAAGAAAGAAAGAAAGAAAGAAAGAAAGAAAGAAAGAAAGAAAGAAAGAAAGAAAGAAAGAAGAAAATATGGGAGAAGTGATACAAAAAAAATGTGGTGATAGCTAGGAGCCATAAAAGCTTTTTCATGTGTTTCATCAGCTGTGATCAAAACACAGAAATACCCAAATATCAAAGCTGTCAATTTATCTCAAAAAAACATCTGCAAGCATATTTTCCCAATTACTGTTGCTGACAGATGAAGTTCACTTGAGCTTGTATTTTAGGGGAAATAGGGAGGAATCCAGTAATCTACTCTTAGCTTGAGTGACATTTTAGCACTTCCTGAATCTTGCCCCAACCCTGACACACTAGCAATAATGCCAGAACTACCAATTGCTCCTAGAAAAAGTTGTGTGTGTGTGTATATGTGTACTGAATGTCTCAACTTTAACATATTGTTTGCATTACTATGTCTCTGATACACTAGTAATAATTCCAGAATTACCAATTGCTCCTAGAAAAAGATTGTGTGTGTGTGTGTGTGTGTGTGTGTGTGTATGTGTGTACTGAATGTTTCAACTTTCACATATTTTATGTTACTATGTCCTGAAGTTCCAAGCTCTGGAACAAAAAGTGACTGAGCTTATGTAAATCTCTGTAGATTTCAAACAAATGAATTTACATCCTTTCCCAGCACTTTTATGAACTATGATACCAAAGAGTAATTCAGAAAGGTTAAAAACCAATGATCCCTGTTTATTCCAACAAATCTTTACTGAATAGTCCTACATTGGCTACTTCATATAAACTTTCCTCAGAGATAAATTGCATCAGTCAAAGAGATTTTTTGTAGCCTGATCAGTGTTGTTGAATAGGTTATTATAATAATCTCAAAGAGCTAGGTGTGGTGGAAAATATACTAGTGCCTGGAGAGGCTGAGTCAGGAGGATTGTAATTTGAAAGACAGCCTTAACAACATAGCAAGTCTATAAGCAACTTAGTGAGATATTAGTGATATATCACCTGTCTCAAAAAAAAAAAAAAAAGGACTGGGGACATAAGTCAGTGGTTAGCACCCCCGGAGTTTAATTCCTAGCACCAAACCACACCAAACCAAACAAATATCTGAAAGATAATAGGGACTCCAGAGTATATGTTTATATGTATAGATAAAAAGTTTGGTTAAAATATAAAATGAATACAGATACTTGTGAAAAAAACTATCATGGTTCTTAAAAGCTCAAAATACAAATTTCATATAAACCACTAATGGTAATATTTTGAAGAAGAGTATTATTGTGAATGTCTGTACTCCCAGTGGCTTTGGAGGATGAAATAGGAGGAATTTAAGTACAAGACCAGCCTCAGAAACTTGGCAATGGCTTAAGTGACTCAATGATACACTGTCTCATTAAAAAATGGATGTAACACAGTGGTAAAGTGCCTAAATAAATAAAAATAAACAACAATTCTTGGGTAAAAAATGCCCTATAACCAAATAATTATAATTCTGAATATATATCAAAAGAAATTGGAACGTTTTTGTTAAAGAAATTTCTTTATTTCCATTTTCATTGTAGGTTTATTCACAGTATCTAATAAAAGGAATCAAATGAAGTGCATTTTATATACAAGGTATTGATGAAAAGGGTCCTTTTATCTACTTGCCTTAAAGGCTGCATACTTATAATTCTAACTGCTCCCTAAAAGGCAAAACTGAGATACTGATTTTTCTGAATACTCTAAGAGATTTTGGTACCTCTGGGCAAATTGTGTAAGACTTTTCTAAAACTAAGGAATAGGTAAATATTGGGTTTGGAAGGTGGACAACACACAGTAAATTCCTTAAGAGGGAATCTTAACTCAGACACTGTGATAAGGTTTCTGAGTCTGTAGAAGAAAGAGGAAGTAAAATCAGACTTTGAGATAAAACTAGGCTCTCAGCCTCACTGATTTCTAGTGAAGAAATTTAATCCAAATAGATATTGGAAAAGGGTTAAGGCTACTAATTAAAATTTATATAAAACAGGTATTTAAAAAGTACCAGGAAAGAACTGAAGGTGTGGCTCAGTGGGACAGTGCTCCCCTAGCATATATGAGGCCTTTAGTTTAATTCTCAGCACCACAGATAAATAAATAAAATATAAGTAAATATTTTTAAAAACAGGGTAAGAGTTCAGGGTTGTGGCTCAGTGGTAGAGTGCTTGAGGAAGTGTGTTAGATACTGGATCCACATTAAAATAATAATAATAATAATATTTTGTTCATCTACAATTATAAAAAATTACTTTAAAAAAGTACAATAGTGCCATGGCCTTTGACCTTCTAATTAACTGTGTTCTAATTAAGCCTTTGCAATTGAACTTGCTTGTAATTTAAATTAAAGTCCAGTTCCGCTTTTATTTCCAGCCACACCAGGACAAAGGAATTTTCTTGAATATTAGGAATCCTTCTAAATGTCATTTTAATAAACTTGTCTTACATATTTAAAAACTCACTTAAAAGCAAACTTGGTAGAACAGGCCATAACCCCTGTGGCTCAGGAAAATTATACATGGGTATCATGAGTTCAAAGCCACCCTCAGTAAAAGCAAGGCACTAAGGCACTAATTGAAACCTTCTCTCTAAATAAATACAAAAAAATAAATGGGCTGAGGTGGTGTCTCTGTGCCGCTGAGTTAAATACCTGGTATTAATGATAGACCCAACCTGATCTTTTCTCAAAATTGGGAGCCATCTCGCCACAAAGCCATGAAACGATAATTTCGGCTTTACTATAAATTACTGCAAATTCTGAACCTGCTTGGAATGCCTGCCTGTAACTTGAACTCACACATTCCTGGCTCTCTGACAAGATAGCAGCCCTCTCTGAAACTTTAGTGACGCCTCACAAATCTTGGCCTTCCCTGGACAGAACATGACCTTCTCTGAGGCTCTAATGACCTTCATAAATTCTGATGTCGGGGCCAGCAAAAATGTAAACTACCATTAGTGTTATGCTCATCAGAGTTCTGTTATCTGTAACCCTGCTTTGTGTAACTTTCTGGGCTATAAAGCTGGTCTTCAGGAAAGCTGCTGCTGCTGTCTTGTTCCTGTGGTTTTGGGTGGGAGAGGCACCCCAGCCAGTAGAAATAATATGCTTGCTTTAATTTGATTTTAATTGGAGTCAGTGGTCTTTTCTTGCATCCTGGTCTAATATTTTGGAGTTCTGCAGTGAGATGACCCTGCCAGACCAGACCACAAGACCAGACTGCTGGAAATTCTGGAGCCGGCCTTCGCTTTAGGTCTCCAGGCTTGGGAGCCACTCTAGGGTGTGTGAACCTTGAGACCTTCCAAGAGTGAGCCTCAGTCCCTGGAGAACTGCAGTGAACTGCTGCACTAAAAGTATTAGCAAGCACCTGGTGGAGGAGGCCTACATAGGTAAGTGGTGCCTTTATAACATCTGGTATCTGGTTAAGGGAGATCTCTTCTGAAGACAGAGTGGTGGCCTGGTAAGGCTCACATATACTCCTGCCTGGAACAGTAATGAGAAATCGTTCTGTCCTCTGTTCTGTTCTGTAGGGAATTCCTCTGGAAGGGTGCCAAAGGGCATGCACGTACTCCTACTCTGGGAGCTTTAGCAAGATGTTGCATTGCTCCTCTGTTTTTCTGTTTCGGCACCAGGTTTCTGTTTTCTTGTGTTTTGTTGTGTGTTCTATATGTTTTTTGTTTGTTTGTTTGTTTGTTTTGTGCCTTTTGTTGTGTGACTTCTATGGTAAAAACTTAAGGATATTGGACATGAAAAATGGGTAATAAAGCAAGTAAGCCTGACACCCCTTTGGACTGTGTTTTAAGGAACTGTGATGAACTTTACCCTCCTTTGTTAAGCAGGATGAGAGAAGCCCCTAGCTGGATGCCTGGAGCACCCCCACTGCAGAGGGCAATGCCTACTGGGGATCTAAGAACTGAGTATCTCCCAGGTTAACAAGTGAGACTCCTTTAAAACCCCTTGTTCCTCCAGATCGAGAGAGTCACAACCTTTGGGGCAGAGTCCCTTGTGTTTCTCCTTTATTAGCAAAGCAATAAACTCCCTTTTTCTTTTCCTAAAAACCCTGTCCTCATTATTAAATTGGCATTTATTGGCACCCCATTTTCTATTCTTTGTAAGAAATTATGATCCCCCCAACACGGACCCCCTTGCAGCACAGAGGTCAGCCTGGAGAGGGGTCCTGGTCCCTCCAGTCCGTCGGCTCTGTGCTTTGGGAAAATTTCCTCCTTCTCTGAGCCTCAGTTTCCTCATCTGTAAAATGTACCTAATATTCCTTATAGACCACCTCAGTGAAATTAGGACTGAATCAAGTTGTCAGGTCTTGTACCAGCCTGAGTCTTGGTCAGCATGTAACACCTGATCCACAGACTCATGATCATTTTCTTTTTTTTTTTTAAAGAGAGATTGAGAGAGGAGAGAGAGAGAGAGAGAATTTTTAATATTTATTTTTTAGTTCTCGGTAGACACAACATCTTTGTTGGTATGTGGTGCTGAGGATCGAACCCGGGCCACACGCATGCCAGTCAAGCACGCTACCGCCTGAGCCACATTCCCAGCCCCAATGATCATTTTCTAAAATTAGACAATTCTTGTCTGTCCTTGGCTTTCTGTTACTGTAACAATCCCCAAGACAATCAGCTTATAAAGACAGGAGGTTGATTTGGCCTCATGGTTTTCAGGTTGCAGTGCATGCCCAGTTGGCCCTGTTACACATCATGGTGGGGAGTCTGTGGTGGAGCAAGCTGGTCAACTGGTGGCTAGGATGGGAAAGAGGGCAGCAGGCTGACCATGGGCCACACAACTGTCATTCCAGCAGCCTGGGAGGCTGAGGCAGGAGGATCATAACTTTGAGGCCAGCCTCAGCACCTTGGCAACATCATGTCTCAACATAAAATAAATAAATAAAAGGCTGCGGAATGTGGCTCAATGGTAGGAAGACTTGGGTTCAATTCCCAACACCACAAAAACAAAATAGAGACCAGGGTCCCAGCAGGGCACAGCCCCAGTGACATTGGACCTCCCAGTAGTTTCCACCTCCCAAGAGCTCTATGAGGTGGGGACCAGGCCTGTAATCTTGGGCCTTTGGGGACCTTAGCCCAAACACAGCACTCATTCAATTGTGCACATTAAAAAATGATAAGAACAAATGTTCCTTAAGTGTCCAGAGACTAGCAGGGGAGCCTTCTGGTACTTGGTGTCCCCTCCCCGCCTCTCCAGGCCCCCCACAGGCTCCTAGAGGACGCATCTTCTTCTGTAGCATGTCCTGAAGAAGCCCTGGAGAGTCAGGCCTGGGGCCTGGGGCAAGGGGGTATGGAGGGGCAGCTGGAAACCCTCGGGGTCAGTGCCACCAGGCCTAGACCAAGGCCCTCAGCTTCCTGACCTGCAAAATGGGCACCTGGGTCCAGGTCAGCCTTCCCAGGCCTGATGCCCTGATTCAAGTCATTGTCCCCAGCCGAATTCCACCCCTCCTGAAATAAATCAGTTCATGACTAACTATCTCTGGGTATGGAGGGGACCCAACGGCACCGTCACTGCTGTCCCTGTGTGACAATGATCAGGACCAACCTGCACAACACCTGGAAGGACAGGAGTGAGGACATCGGGTTGGTCCCACCCCATCCATGGAGCACCCTGTGTGGACCAGGCTGTGTGCCAGGTGCAGAGGGGACAGTCAGGAGCCAGACAGTCAGGTGAAAGTTCCGGCTTTGGAGAAAGTGGTCAAGAATCAACAGCGTTAATATCTTTAAAGGAGACTTTCTAAAATATTCTACTTTTAGTTGTTGTCAGACACAATGACTTTATTCTATTTATTTATTTTTGTGTGGTCCTGAGACTTGAACCCAGGGCCTTGCACATGCTACACGAGCACTCTACCACTGAGCCATGACCCCAGCCCCTTAAAAGGAGACTTTTCTAAAAATAAGGTCTGATAGGAAATGAAGGGTGCTGTAGAGAGAAGAGCTAGGAGAATGAGGGCGAGGGCCTGTGGTTTTCTATACAGTCCTGAGGTGCCTATTGGGGAATGTGACATTTGGGCAACACCTTCATGAGAAGTGGATGATTCCACGACTATTTCTGGAGAAAGTGGTTCAGGCCGTGGGAAAGAGCCGTGCAAAGGCCCTGAGGCAGGGGCTGCCTGGCTGTTGAGACGCTGGAAGATGGAGCTGAAACTGGGCAGGAGAGGAGAGGAGAAGAGGTGAGGACAGGATGGTGTCCGGGTCTCAGTAAGGATTGCTGATATCTTATAACACAAACTCTATTAATAATATCCCTAGCCATCTTTGTCCCCTACATGTATCAGTGAAGTGCCACCACACCAAAGCCCAGGTGGGCAGGGAAGCCCCTTCTCCTCCAGACCCTCCCATGGTCCCTCAGTAGAGTCCCCATGTCCTGCATGACTGGGGTCCTCGTTCCTGGATGTGGGGGAGCAAACGGAGGCCTGGCCAACTGAGGTCTCCTGGGCAAAACCTCACGCCCAGGATGCAGGGAGAGGTTCGGGGAGGTCCATGCTCCAGGGTGGGGCTGACCACGTGCCCTAGGCACCCCTGCCAACCCCCAGGGAGGTGGAGGCTCTGAGAGGAGGCAGGTGACGAGAGCCAGACAGGCCTCTCTCCTCTCCCCGTACCTCCCCGGACACTCAGCGGCATTTGGGAAAATCAAAGTGCTCAGTCCTTTACTCAGCAGGGAGTCAACTCATGAGGGTCACCATCCCCAGGGTGCCCCAGGCTAAAAGGACGCACTGCACTGGTTCTCCAGGGTTCCATTAAGAGCAGGGACCCTGGATTCAGACACAACCATGCAGGAAGGCAGGCCCCAGGGAGGCTCAGGGCCTGGGGCTATGCACAGAAGTACTGGAACCCAGCAAATGTGGATTTTGCCCCTCTCTGACCTCAGGCCCTTCTTCTGGGACATAGGGTGCGCAGTGAACCTTGCTTCATGGGACCAACATGGCAGGCAGGTGAGACAGTGCTTATGACCCACCAGCACAGGGTGATGGGGCCTGGGACTTCTCAACCACTCTCTCCGGAGCACAGGGTCAGTGTGTCTGTCCAGGCTGGCTCACACAGAAGGTGCCTGGCATATGTGTAGGCCTTCCTATCAGCTTTCTGCCTGGCCTCAGGCTCCCACTCAGCCCTGGACCAGGCCCTGCTGCCTCCTTGGGCCACCCCAGCAGTCCTGTAAAGTCTCCCCAGCCTTGGGTGCCAAGAGCAGGCTTCACTCCATTGGGGTCTTACCCAGTGAACTCGTATGGTCAACATCAGGCCCCAGCAAGGGGAAGAATCTAGGGACCTACCTCAGAGCCTCAGAATGACCCCAGTCTAGAAAGATGTCACCTTCACTGACCGGACCCCCGTGAGGACACGGTGGGTGGGTTCCAGAAGGGGGGGCCTTGAAACTGTCATTAGTGGCAAGAATTCCTTGATCTCCTTACTTCAACATCATTCGCTTCAGTGGGAGGAGAATGTTCTCTCCTTTCAAAATCAGAGAACAGACCAGAGGACAAAAGCAGCCACAAACCAAAGGCTAAGGCTGGACAGATACTTCCATGCTGACCAGGATGGACATCTTCAAATTCAAGAGCCATCCTGTCCAGGAGGAAAGGGTGAAAGCCACACACAGGCACTTTCTGAATTTTCTAAAAGCAACATTTAAAAAAAAAAAACTTGGCATTTACTTATTTAGGGGTCAGGAGCAGGTACCAGGAATTGAATTCAGGAGCACTCGAACACTGAGCCCCATCGCCAGCCCCATTTTGGGTTTTCTGTAGAGACAGGGTCTCACTGAGCTGCTCAGGGCCTCACTGTGGCTGAGGCTGGCTTTGAGCTGGCGCTTCTCCTGCCTCAGCCTCCCGAGCCTCTGGGATGACAGGCGGCCCTACTTCATCCTGCCCATGAAATTATTTTAATATAATTTAACAAAACTCAGACATCTCCTCTCCAGTCGCCCAGGGATCTGGGTGCAGAAAGCAGGTCTTGGAGTGCAACCTCCAAGGCCCCTGGGGGGCTGGAGGGCGCCCCCTGCCTGTCCCCTTCCAGAGTCTGGCATCCCCTTGCCCTGCCCCCCATCTCCACACTGGCAGCCCCCCCCCCCCAGGTGCCATGTTTTTCTGGTCCAAGGTGGGAGGAGGGGTGCAGGGAGAGACAGGAGCTGGCACCAGCGGGAGCTCTGCAGGAGGGAAAAAGGGACAGGCCAACAGAGGGTCCAGGGACAGACAGGGCCAAGGCCAGTGAGTGCTGATGTAGGGAAACGGGCTGCAGTCTCTCTGGCCCAGGGAAGCCCAAAGAGCCATCCCCAAATGCCACTGTGCCTAACCTTCCTCTCTCTACACCCTAATGTTTTACCCTAAGGCCACCTCTGTCACCTCTCCAGGTGCTTTTCAGCAAAGGAAATTGCAAACAATTTGCGTGACTTTCAGTGAGCATGAGGGTTCCCACACCCACCTCCCCTTCATCTCCCTCACGCTCCTCCTTCCGGGGGAATCTCGAGCAGCCCTGCCCGGGGGTGCCGATTCCCAGTCCCCAAACAGAATTAGAAGGGGACAGTGGGGTAAAGACATCGTCTCCCTGAAGGAAGCTGTTTGACCTGAGGTAGGCAATTGACCTCTCTGAGCTTTAGTTTCCCACCACACTGGGGAGCTCAGCGTCACACACCTGCCATCATTTTATTTGTCCCTCACAGTGGCTCTGAGAGGGAAGTGTCCTGAGTGCCCTGACTACCATGTCCACCATGCAGTTTAAAGACACTGGGGTGTGTGCCTGAGTCACACAGCTCCAACTTGGCAGAGCCAGCATTTGAAACCTGGTTGACTTGGGACTCGTGCCTCGGCTTCCGGGTGAGCTCCCTAGGTGGCTGCTCTGGTGACAGTCCCCTTTCTAACTGCTACATTCTCTCCAAACACCACCATGCACTTGGCCCAAGAAGCTCCAGGAGAGGATGGTGGCCAGGTTCCCGTCACTGCCACAGCTGGGCACTCACCCAGCAGCTGCCCCCTCCCCTCATGAGGTCACTCTCTGGTACCCAGGCCTTCCCCACACCATGTCCCCACTCAGCCTGTGGGCACCTTCCACTGCCTGGACAGTCCCCAAATCCCCTGGCTTGAAATATCTCCAGATCCAGGCACCAGGTGATTTTTCTCCCCCTTAACCTCAGAATGTGCCCCTTGGGTGGCCTGATGTCAAACCAAACTGCCTTTTCATTTTCTGGGTTAAGTGGGACAGTTGTCCAGACCTGTAATTCTTCTCTTTCAAGTTGAAGTTAAAATTTGCTGGGTAGAAAGTTTTTTTTTTTTTCCCACATCAAACTAAAAACACAGAGGAGCCAGGCGCAGAGGCACACGCCTGCCATCCCAGTGGCTCAGGAGGCTGAGGCAGGAGGATGGCAAATTGGAGGCCAGCCTCAGCCACTAAGCAAGGCCCTAAGCAACTCAGCAATACCCTGACTGTAAATAAAATATAGAAAGGGCTGGGGACGTGGCTCAGGGGTCCAGCCTCCCCTGGGTTCAATCCCCGGCACCAAAAATAAATAAGTAAATAAATAAGAATGCAGAGGGGGATGAGGAAGGAGAAGAAAAAGAAAGACTCTGTCAGACTCGGAGCTTTGCCCCACATGCTCCGTGGCCTCCAGGATCTCCCAGGACTCAGCTCCTGCTCATTGGCACCAGGACACTCACAAGAAGACAGGCAGGAATCAAAGTTCCTCTAAATGCCACAGAAAGCTGTGCCTCTGACGGTCCCCACTCCACAGGCACCAAGCGAAGATCTGTGGTCGCCTTTGGCAGGAGAGGCAGAAATGAGCATTCTGGGATTTTCAAAGATAAAGATAATAAAAGTAATTAAGGTAATCAACCACCCTGAAGAGAGAAGGATTCACAGCTGCGAATTCTGTATTTTGCTCTGTCTGCCATGTCACAGCTGCCACGGGGCCTGATCCACAGCACAGTGTCTGGGCCCCTCTGCGTCCAAAAGCATATGACAAAAAGCTGTGAGGGGCGGGTCTCCCTGGCACCCAGCCCCTGGGGCCTCCCTCTGCTTGGTCTCCCAGGTCCCCAGCGGGGATCAGCCCTTGCTGGGTCCTTCCTGGCCTGCCGGCTGGTCCTGTTCTTCCATCTCCAACAGGCAGGGACAGACAGCCCAGGGTCACCAGGGCAGGCGTCACAAGCTGAGGAGCATCCATAATGAGGCCATCCCCAGCCAGAAGAGCAAGACAGGAGTAGATCCTCAGAAAGGGCCGCAGGAGCCACCCAAGAAATAAGCAATGAGCCTCCAGGCCCGGTGCCGCCCACCTGGAGTCCCAGCGGCTGCAGAGGGTAAGGCTGGAGGATTCTGAGTTTGAGGCCAGCCTCAGCAGTTTAGTGAGATCCTAAGCAACTTGGTGAGACCCTGTCTCTAAATAAAAGTCAAGAGGATGGGGAGGCGGGGAGGTGGCTGAGCTCCCCTGGGCTCGATCCCCAGGACCAAAAAGAGAAAGGAAGTGAGAGAGGAGAAATGAAGTGCTCCTGGAAGATGCAGTGTGCCCCAAGGGAGATGCCTACCAAGGAGCCTCTGCAGGGCCCAACGAGGTGGGTGCCGCACATCTCCCCATCATGAGGCTTCAAGTGCCCCCATAACTCAGCCTGGCCCTGCAGGGGACCAGCCCATCTCCCTGGCAGAGTGGCCCATAAACCCCCTTGAAGCCCGTGGATTTACTGTGTTTATTTGTTGGGATTTGGAGAAATATACCTGGCACCCAGAGGCCTCGGGACACAGGGACATGATTTTGAAACACAGATTGTTGGAGGGAAGGAGAATTATAAGGCAGAGTCGAAGCTCAGTTCTCCCAGAGAGCAGGAGAGACACCACCGTCATTAATGACCGGAGTCAACATGATATCACAGGAGCCACGTGGAGAAGTCCCCAGCAGAGGCTGGCAAGGTCCCCAACCCCAGTTCCATGTCCCCAGCAGGCTGACTCCATCACCACCTTTGGAACTCGCTGTTCCCTCTGCCTGGTCCTCTGTTCCCGGCAGCCCTGGCACCAGGCTCATCTCCTGATGGGGTTAGTGCTGAGACCAAGCAGCACGTCCTCCTGGAGGGCTGTCCCCTCCGCCCTCCTGCCGCTGTCCCCTTCTCATAGAAGTTTTGTCACCATACCATCACTGAACATAAGTGTGGACTTGGCTACTATTTTCTCCCCAGAGAGTGGAAGCCTTTGTCCCCTCTGTGTTCCCAACGCTGATCTCCAGGCAGGCACACAGTAGGTGAACGCAGGGCACACGGTATTTGTTGAATGAATGAGTGACCGGGGTCACCGAGGGCTGTGGCGACCCCTAGCTCCTGTTCTCCCCTCTTCTTCTGCCGTCAGCCCCAGAAACTGTGCAGGCCACTCTCAGGACATACAGGGACACTGAGGTTCCGCGTGTCCTGAGGACACACTGTGTACGGTGGCAGGGCAGAAACCAGGACCCAAGTGGCAGAGCAGAGACAAGTGGAATTTAGAGTCCCACTCTCTTGTCTGGGGCCTGGGCTCTGTCCCGTCACTTGGCCTCTCAGAGACTCAATCCCCTCCTCTGTAGAATGGGGACAGTTCCATCAGAACTGGGGAACACATAGTAGGTGCTCACCAAACTGTGCCACAGGCCAGACACACCTTGAGCTCTGTGTTGTTCATAGCCTGTCATTTCCCCTGACCACAGGTGCCAAGAGGGATCGCCTCACAGAGAGCAGGCTCCGCAGAGGCCCTGGTCACCCCGAGGCAGGCCAGACAACAGGGGTCCTGACGGTGACCCTGAGCTCTCTTTCATTTCTCCTGCGATGGAAGCTCCTCCACCTGTAAAATGGGACAGCCAGGGCTGTGGTCACCTTGCAAACCCCGGGATGGCCGGGGAAGATGGCTGGGAACAGCATGGTGGGCAGATGAGAGAGGAGAGAAGGTGGACGGCTGAGTGGACAAATGGGTGGGTAGATGGATGGATGGGTGGATTGACAGACAGATGGACTGATGGATGGCCAGATGGATGAGGGTGAGTGGGTGAAGCAGTGGGTGTGTGACTGGGTCGATGTGGGTGGCATGAAAGGTTGGACCTGGGGATGGACAAGGGGACAGGTGAGGGGCGGTGGCTGGGTCTTCAGAGTGGTGAGTGGGACTTGGTGACCTGGGGGCTGGCGCAGGAAGGCGGTGGTGAGTTTCCCTCAAGGCCATCTCTCCCTCCCACTGCAGTGGCCCCATTTTTCAGAAGAGAAAATCAAGGGCGGTGAGGGAGTCTGCTGTCCAGGGTCTCCACTGCAGTCCCCACAGGGCCAGAAACTGCATATTGGTCAGGCTGGCTGTGACGGGTTCTCTGACTCACCATGAACAAGGTTTGTAATTCTCTACTTGGTTAAGTTTGCAGGCATTCTAGGGTAGTCTCTAAGGAATGTTTGGGGTAACTTGTCACATATTCCTTATCCTTCAGTAATTTTGAGTCTTGATATACAGTGATATAAATATTTAAACAAAAGTTGTAGCTACAGTTCTTCTTTAATTGACTTCCTCTTTGGATTCTTATTTGCTTTATTTTCAAGTTGTTGGTATAAAAATAAAAACATTACAGTTTGGAGGATAGACAGGACATAAGCTTTATGCCGCTGGCAATATAAGTGGGCACAGGATTTATTTTATTTTAAATTTTATTTCCCCATTTTATTGTCTGTTAAGTAAATTTTCTAGTTCTTTTATTTGTAAGGTCATTGCCGAAATCAAATGTGGTTTGGTACCTGCATGTGCTGTATCCAAAGCTCTCTGTAATCGCTGGCTGCCACTTTGTATAGTTTCTAGTCAGATGTGTTAAGAGTCCAGTAGTGTCTGGGGACACTTCAAGGATTTGTGGAGACTTCTTTGGTGTCTTCCAAACTCTGTCCCTGCTTTGATTTTTAAGCAGCTGCTGCTGCCTGTGCTTTTTTATTTTAGTTGCAAACATGTCTAGTGTTCTCTTCATGTGCTGGAGGCCAAGGATGTACAACCTGCCTCCCCTTGTTCACCCTGCTCCCATCTTTTTTCTGTCACACCCTTCTTAGCTGTGTGCTTGTGGGCCACCTCAATGGCACTGACTTGCATTTAGGAGCTCATCCATGGAGGAGCTCCTTTTTAGTACAAATTTCATTTAGTTTAACATTTATTCAGTGCCTTGTATCAGGCATTTGGTTGGCCCAGGTATCTAAAATTCTGGGGAAGAAATTCTTCTTGCCCTGGCAGAGAAGGACAGAAACCTGTGGTTAACCTGTGTCAGAATGCATTTTGTGTCAGAAATACACATACGCTGCTATTGGTACCAGTGGGGAAGGTGGCAGTTTTGGGTGTGAGCTGTTTGGATATGCCTCCTCCTGTCATGCCTTCCTCTATTCTCTAATCATTCTTTTATCTAAGGGAGTGGAACTAGCCAGCCAGTAAGGAATTGTGTACCATGAACTTTGTAGAGAAGGTCACCATCAGCTAGTCTATGTAAAGAGGCCTGGTATCTGATTTTCAGTTTGGAAGTTGAAGTCACCACACATCTTTAGGAGAGAATAAATTGCATTGCAATTATCATGAAATACTGGCCAGGTTTGTTTTGCAGGCAGGGGAGCAGTTATGGGATCCATACCACGAGTTGAGTCCTGGGGTCCACAGTTACCTGATGCCAACCTTGGCCCCTATCTGCAGTCTGTTGCTCAGCCAATCCTGTTTACCTCACCCCAGCCCCCACTAGGGTTTTTTGTGTCTCACAAAATGGGACTGATATTCATAGGGCACCCACTATGTGTCATGCACCACCCTAGGGAGCTGCAGGGAGGGTAGGAAAGAGAGGTCCAAATGCCCTATTCCCTAGGAACTCCTCTTACTGAGGAGGACACATATACTTGAGTCATGGAATAGACAACTCCAGAGAGACCAAGAATCAGGACCAGAGTAGGCTGAGGCCTGAAAGGTTAAGGGACTCTGTCCAGGCACTTTAGAAAATTGTTCCTTCTGTGAAACCCCAGTGAATCCATTCCCCTCCCTGCCCCAAAAGGCTCTTGCTGCAAGGTCTCCTCCCTCCTCCTTGCTATCTGCCTTCCTCTGGTCCAGCCCTGGGGATAGAGCAGTGGAATGAAAACAGGTCATCCTTACCCTCAGGAACTCATGCCCTGTACATTCAGTCATAAATAAGTAAATTTGGTAGCATAGCTCACTTGGGGAAGTGCTGGGGTTGGACTGTGGCTTTCAGCAGGGCTCTCAGGTATTCAGGCCCCTCTGAGCAGGTGCCATTGGAAGACAGAGCTGAAAGGATCTGGGCTGGATGAAGCCCACATGGCTCAAGTGAAGAGAGGAAGAGACATGACCAGGAGCATCACAGGTCAAATTAGACTGCTCTGGAAGTTTCTGACCTTGATGCAGAGTCAGGACTTGTGAGTTTCCAGTGCAGATTCATTTGCTGGGACTGAAGTGATCTGGTGCCCAATGCTTGTTGCAAGATTGCTATTGTGACATGGTAGCAGGAAGCATCCTGTGTAACCACAGCATAAATATGAAAGGCAGTGACTAGAGTCAAGACACCACACTCCTCTGCCCCATAGTCTCAGGCATCACTGAAGAAAACCACTCTGTTCCTCACTCCTGAGCTCCCCACTAACCTTCAAAACACATGGGATGATTTGCCGGTGATATCCCTGATGTGGACCTGGGAGGATAACATGTCTAGTGTGCTGGACTGGGCACAGCCAGGTTTCTGCTTTAAGAGAGAAGTCTTGGCAGAAAAGCCTGCAAGTAAGTCTTCTTTTTCTCTTTCAGATGGCCTTCTTGAGGATACCAGCCCCAAGGACTCATATCTAATCTCAAGAAACATCATGGCTGAGCCAGACTACATGGAAGATGACAATCCATGACTCATTAGGCCCCAGAAATTGATGAATCCTGTCAAAACATCCCAGAACCATCAAGGTCTTCACAGAGAACTCCTTATGAATCTAAAAAGCTACCATAGTTTCTGGAGCATGGCTTCTTTACAGGGATTTTAAGATAACCAGATTTATCAATGATTGTTTTTACAGAGGCTTTGAAGAGTTTTTTTTTTTTTCTTGACAATTCTCAAGGCTTCCCTTCTTGCACCGTCAAGCCAGGTCATCCCTCTCTGAAGTAAAACCCCTGCTGTAGCTCAGTTTTTGTTCCTTCTAAAATGCACACACATTCTTAAATTTGGGTGCAAAGAGCTAGTGCAAAGACATAAGAGAGGGAACCAAGTAAAAGAGAAATATGTTATTTCTTAAATTTGAAATCTCTGAATTTCCCCCTTGCTTTGGGGGAAGTATTAGAATCAAATGTAAATCCTGTGTGCATTAGCAATCAGTAAATGGCAAGGAGAAGTCTCCAGAGCTTTATTAGAGTGAATAGATTAGAGTGATTCTTCCTTATGTTTATGTTTGTTTTTAAGTTGTATTTTAAATAATTATCAATATTTTTATTAACTTTTTAGAAGGGAGCAGAATATATACAAATTTGTATTTTTACCATGTTTATCTCTACAGATTGCCTTAAATTCTATTTTTATTTCCATCCCTGTTGTGTCATCCTGAGAAATTTAAAAAATTTTAAATTTAAATGATATTATATTTTTAAATTTTAAATTAAAAAAAAATCAAACACAAGGGTTCAGAGCATTTTCATGGCAGTTCTACCGAGTTCACTCCTGCCTACCAGAACTAATGACTCCTGTTCCTGGATGTCTTTCTAGATATCTTTCTCCTCCTGGATTATGGGATTGTGACTCCTTCATTTTTGTCTCTGACATGTGCTATGGAGCTGTTAGATAAAAGTTTATTAAATTGAACACAAGCTTGATCATTTTTAGTAAGTGCTTACCTTCTGCCTGTCTTTGCTGCACAATCAAAATGGAAAATATGAATTTAGTACTCTCATGCCCAGAGCAAAACATAACTATATACATTTCTAAATAAACCACAGAATTTGGAAGCAGGCCTGCCTGGGAAATTTTGTATGTATTTTATTGGAAGATCATCAGGTTAGTGGGCTTCAAAACAGTAGCATTTTGTCACCTACTGGTTTTCTGATCTGAAGTTGGAGATTAGTTGAACTCTTAATAAATATTGTAGCTCAAATTATTTTGTTTTATTTTCATTGCAAGTCTATAGAAAGGCTCTAAGTCAGAATAAAGGAAAAGTAAACCTAACTTTGTAAAATAGATCTTCTCTGGATTAGAGGCTGCAAATTACTCTGTAAAAATATACTTAGTGGGGCTGGGGTTGTGACTCAGTGGTAGAGTGCTTGCCTAGCATGTGTGAGTCCCTGGTTCAATTCTCAGCAGCACAAAAAGGAATCAAATAAAAGCTATAAAAATATATAATTAGTAGTGTGATACACATCACTGAAGAACATATGTATTTAAGCAGTTGAGTCTTTCTAAATTTTCTAGAAAATGGACCTCCTTTATGTCTGCCTTTGACCCATTCTTCCTTTCCCTGTTTACATAGCTGACTCTTTAGCAGGCCCAGTGCAACTAATTTGGAAGAATGATGACTTTTGCTGAAGCACTGAGGTGTAGCGAGGACATTTGGGATCAGAGGTCATGAATCCTGAGCTTTTACCATTCGACTTGATGTACCTTATGATCTTGACCAAGAAACCTCTCTTGATATCTTTTTTTCACCTATAAAGTGGGGAATAATAATATATTTCTTTAAAATGTAAATAGTAGCATGTATTACAATACCTATTAAAACATATGGCATATAAATGGTCAGCTAGTCCCATCCATCTTCTCCCCATGTGGCATGGGAGAAGAAATTCCTATTTCTTTTTCCTTTTTTCTTTGAAAGATTCCAATCTAATGGAATGTATTTAAGAAAAAAAGGCATATTTCAAAGTCAAAAAAGATGAATATATCTTGTCATATGTTGAAGATATAAACAGATTTTTTAAGATAAAATATTTGTTTAGTAGCGTCTTTTTAAGAAACATAGTCAGTTTTAGGGTGAAAACTTCTCAAGCTCAGAAGAAAACTTTCCTTTTATTTTTCTTCCATATCATGAACCCTTTGGAGACAGTGGGGTTTTTATTTCTATTTTAGTACCAAATAATAGGAAGCATCATATCAATAATTACTACCAGGCATGATTACTGGTTTGTACTAATGAAAACCTGTTTCATTTTCTACAATTTTAAAAGGGCCTTCCTTTATTTTATCTTACCCAGTGATCTTTCCAATAAACCAGCATGTTACCTTGCGATTGTCCCACTTTGACACATTAGAAAGGATTGTTTCTTGTTGAGAATTCTCTCAAGATCATGCACTAGATTTTTAGAATAAAAAAGAATAGAAATAAGCATGGAATTTAGGACAGTTTCTAGAGATAATTATAGTAATTATATAAACTAGAGAAAAGATTGAGTAAATGAAAAGACCAGAGAATGAGATCAGCAAAAAACAAACTTTACCTGTAGCATTGACCTTGGCTTGCATAACTACAAATTTTGCTCAAAGCTCTGCAGCAGTTAGTTTAATTTTTTTACAATTTACTTTTAGAGATTATAAGATAAAAACAGTTACTGCTTAGGAGCAATAAGTATTCAGAGATCTTCTAGCTCTGAAAATGTGCTTCTCTATTTTATCATCTTTTTAGATTTGGCTCAATTTCCATTAGCAGTCTTTAAATTTCCACCTGGTCACAGTCTGCTTCTAGGTCTGATGGTTATGACCTTTTGTCAGGTTCTTGGGTTCCATAGGCCTTTATCAGTAGTGCAAAAGGCAGTATTCAGAAGGCATTATAAAGCATTATATTTTTAGTAGTTGAAATGTCAGTATTGGAAACATCTCTTAAAAAATAAGAATGACACAATGGAATATTATTCAGTGTTAAAAGAGAATAAAATCATGGCATTTGCAGGTAAATGGATGGAGTTGGAGAATATAATGCTAAGTGAAGTAAGCTAATCCCAGAAAACCAAATCCCAAATGTTTTCTCTAAGGAGGCTGATTCATTATGAGGATTGAGGGGGGAGTATGGGAGGAAAAGATGAACTCTAGTTATGGCAAAGGGGAGGGAGAGGCAGAGAGGGGATGTGGGAGTAGAAAAGGCAGTGGAATGAGATGGACTTCATTACCCTAAGTGTGTGTATGAAGACATAAATGGTGTGACTCTACATTGTGTACAACCAGAAACATGAAAAATTGTTCTCTGTATGTGTAATATGAATTGAATTGCATTCTGCTGTCATAACAAATTAGACTAATTTTTAAGAAAAGAAAAAAATAAGATGATTTCTAACACATTAAGAGATTCAATTTTCTATAGAGTAAATTTTGGACAAATAAACCAGTTAATTTGAGCATGTCCCTAATGGTTCTTTGTCTTGTACATTTCTAAGTGAGTGGTTTGTAGCTCCCTGAGTTTTCAGCTGAACTTTAGAGATGCTTTACCAGACAAATAATTTCTCAATGAATACTTTGATGCTCTACAGCCTGGAAAAAGATAGGGGAGGTTGTAGCAATAACAGAGAAAAGTATTTATACTTGAATCCAGGCAGGTGAAAATGGCTAAGCCAAGAATATAGATGAGGCAGGACAAACCAGAGAATTCCAAGATTCACCATCACGCTGAAATCCAAATGCAGCCATCTCTTTCAACAAAAAACAAAAACCTAATAGACCCAGAGCAGTTTGGCTTGGGGGGACAGGCACATGTGCTCTCTGATAGCTTGCTCCCCAGCTTCCTGCTCTGGCTGGTGATGTGTTTCTATTGAGGAGTTGACTTCATTCATAGCTTGCAAGCATGCTTGGGTTGAGATGAAGATGCAGTGCATATGGGCTTTTCAAGTTTGCCTCTCAATATTTAGTGTGTTTTGTTGATGTGAAGAAGAGTGAGGAAGAGAACCCTGTGTTTGTACAGGTGTGGAAAGTGTGGGGGCACACCAAACTGTTAGTAACAGGTATCTCTGTGTGCAGGAATGGGTAGGGCTTGATGGGAGCAGGCACTACCTTATATACTTCTCAGGGACACCACTGTGTAGAATACAGTGCAGATGGTCCTCCCATGATTTGTTTAATGGGGAGAGTTTGGGGTGTGCTTTTACTTTTTTTTTTTAATGGATCTGGATAAATTGCCTGACTTTTTTTTGGCAAAGACTCAAAGTGCACCTATTAAGTTCACAATTTTGAAACTAGGCTTTGCCCACTGAGATAGTCACAGCTAGCTCCATGACCAGGAAGCAGACTTGAGAATTCCTTGATCTTGGGTAGTATGAAGCCACTAGCTCTTGACTCCCTGTCAGTCATGAAGGGATTGAAAGTATTTGTTATGTGTATGTCAGAAATGATTGAAGAGAATCAAGTGTTCTTATGCAAGGGGTAATATTGTTATTTACAAAATTTGGAGGTGCTCATTTCTGCCCCTCCACAGTCTCTGCATTCTGATCCACTTAGAGAAACAGACAGGCAGTGCTTAATGTCTCCCATTTGGCACAGAAAGTTAAGTGACCCACTATGATAAAATATTAACTGAAGGTCTATGACTACTTCTTGAGTGTTACAAGTGCAGAATTTTTATTAGATGAGCACCACTTTCCGGAATTGTCTGTTACTAAATATTTTATCTTATTGTCACCATCATATAAAATCTTTGAGCAGAAAATGAATACTATAGAATAGTTAAACCCATTTTTAAGCTGCAATGGAAAATCAGCTTGAAGTGTCATATATCAAAGTCCTTTCAGTGAGTGTTGCAGAAGAATGTAACAATAATTTAATTGAATTTTGCTGGTGGAATACAGCAAAAGAAAAATCTTTGAAATCTAAATTATTCAGATAACTAAATTCTTAATCCTAAAATTTAATTCTCTTAATTCTGTCTATAGTGTCAAATCAAGACTTTCTATTAGTCATGAAATTAAGAAGCTACTTAGTCTTTTTTTCGGATTATTTTAAGAAAGGTTTTCCAGTGATTAATGACTCTTCTAACTGAACAGCAAGAGTGCTCAAAAGCAACCTTTAATGTGCCGATTAAAGATTTGATTTCTAGAATATTCTGTCTGTATTTTCATACCTCTGTTCAGTCTTGATAACTGTGAGACAAACTATAATTAAATCAGAAACATGACCTGCTTCTTGTTTCTTTGGAAATTTGACCAAATTAATTTTTTAATTAAGATTTCTGCTAATATTTGAAATTTGAGAAAGTAGGACATATATACTATTTTGTCTTTTTGTCCTTATCATCAAAGACAGTTCATACTGATCTTTACTCTATAAACAACTACATTGAAAAATTTTATTGAGATTTTTTAAAAAGGAAGTAGGAAAGTTGCCAGTTGTACCACATGAAAATGATGCCTTGTAGACTGGTGGGCAGTGGGCCTTATTACTTTCCGGTAGAGAGATTGTTTGTTGACATTTTTTTGTCAGGTAACTTTTCTACTGCTACATTCCCCAATGACTGAAAACATAATAGAGCAGCCTGGTAGAGAGGGACCCCTGAGAGTTTGGATGTGATATCTTGAGTTGAAGAGTTCTCCTTGAGTATATCCCAAGAACTATTTATCAGTTTTGCTATTAGTTTTAGAGATTTAGTTCTAGCCTGCAAACATAGACAACATCCCTTTACAAAGTTTGTATTATTAGTAGCCTTTAACCTATTCAGAGAGATATTTACAAGTTTAAGAGAGAGAAGAGGATCTTTGACTGTTTTTACCAGGCAGCCGATTGGGTATATCAATCATCATCTTTCAGCAATGCTTCCTGTTGAGTTTCCAGACACTTGGACATGGTATGGGGGGAGCTGCACCCAGGATTTTACAAATGGCCATACAATATTTATTGTTATTATGCTCACAGGCCTGAGGATCACCATGAAAACAGTTCTTTGGAGAGGTTTCATTGAAAAATTTAAGACTCTTCCTAGAAGGAGTTTGGCTACATTTCATGAGATAGAAAGGTTTAGCCTTCCCTGCACTATGCTTTGAAAGAGAGTTAGCAGGTATAAAGTCTGTAGACATAGGTCCAAAAAGGGTGTGGGTGTACTGTGATGTTGTGGGTTCCTAGATCCTATTGGGAAGCCCAATCTTATGTGTGTCCTTCTTCTCCAGAATGGAAGGGCAAGTTGTGCATGATTGTAAAAAAATGGATCTAGAGAGGGTTATCTGGGGATATCTTACAGGTAAATCTAGGTGATTGTGGAGGTCCTGTAATGTTGGGAGCTGTGGTGGATTGTCTTCTGGAGGGCATGCTGCCAATTTTAACATAGAAATATGAATTAATTTTAACCTAGAAATATGCCAATTTTAACCTAGCAATGGGGTTACTTGCTTTCCTCCCTGTTGAAGTTTTGCAGTGTTGGATGTTCACAGGACTACTTGTAATGGTTCTTCCAATTTTGGGGTTAGGGAAGAATCTTTCTATTGGGGAAGAAAAGTAGATGCATTTGCCTGGTTTGAGGGGAATGGAGGCATCTGAATTCTTTGGATACGGAAGCAACAAATCTTGTTGCTTTTATAACTCAGAGCATATAAGGAAGAGAAGGGGAAGAGTATTTTGGTCAGGGAGGGGTCAGGGCTCTGGTGAGACTCAATAAGCCAAATAACTGTTTACCTGTCCAAGGTTTTATTAGTGGACTACAGTGGCTGATCACAGAAGAGAAGGTGGGTTGAGTGAGAGAGAAAGAGAGCATAAGTAGGGTGTTGATATTTATGGGCTCGACACAAGGTGAGAGGAACAGAGGGGAGTTGGTGTTACTTTTTTATTGGCTGAGAGTCTGTGCCACTTCAAGGAAGTGGGGATGCGCCATTCAATATTTGTGCCCTTCACAGGGATTGGAGGTGATGGTTTGTGCACCATTCAGAGTTCCCGCCATTCAGTGCATCATAGACCTGAACTCCCAAAAGAGAAGCACTTCAGGTGTGGTCTTTACAACATGAATCTTTATTTAACACCATTTTTTTTTTCTTTCTGGAAGACTTTAGGCTCTTTGAAGATCAATGTTTTTACTCGGCCGTAGGAAATTTTCTTTTTTTATGACTTCTTTCTTCTCTTCTATTTTCTAATTTTTCTCATTTTAAAATTATGTTGGGAATATTTATTCACCTGGGCTAATCTTGTATGTTTTCTGTCAGAAGAATCTCTTCAATGTTATCTTCCAGGATTTAAATTAGGCATCTAAAAATGTTTTTGTTTTCTTGTTTTTAATATACAAAGTCTCTGCCTTAGTTTCTGAGTTTTGCACCTGGTGAGGTATGATTCATTTAACTTATGTTTGAAAGGAGATAATCTTTAAGTTAATAAAATTTTAATTGTTTGTTATGATAAGAAAACTTAGTTTTAAAATTACCTTATCTGCTATATTATTTTAAGTAAAATAATTTTAAATGTTAAATATTTAAAATAAATTAATTTTCTTTCTCATTTGATAATATTTGTCAAGGCAAAATAATTCATGCTGATTTTCTTAGAATTTTATTCTGTGAAATTTGCTTTGTGATTTATAATTCATGTAGAATTATTCTTAGAAATTTATCACTTTTTAAAAAATATCTGAGTAATCCAAAGAGGCAAGTTAAATAAAATTAAAGGTTTTTTTAATATGTAATATAACTTTGTGAGTATACTTTATGATGGTAAACAGCCTTCAAGATGGAAATTTGTCCAAACAAATGTGCTGAAGACCAAAACTGACTCTGAAGGCTTATGCCTTTCACAGCACACCATCAAAAAGTGGAGGTTTTTAAGGCCTGGAAGACTAAGGTGGGCATTTTCCTGAGAACATGTACTCTTGTGATACTCACAAACTTTAGAGGAAAAGCCATCTATAAAACTCTTGAACTGCAAGGACCCAATAATTCTGAGACCTATTTCAGACATGAGTCATCCAAGAGAGTTGCCTGACCATGATCTTTTGTTCACATTAGACTTTTTAAAGTGGATTACAAATATTGGTTGAATAAATTAACTGAGATGTGAAGATTCTGAACATTTATTTTGTCAAATATAAGGTCTAAAACATTACCCCTAGTGGAATAAAGCACAAATCTCTAGGGCATATTTTCCAAAGCTGTTGAATCTAATAAAAACGTACACTTAATGTGCCAAAATCTTCTCCAAATTTTTTAAGAAATAGTTTAAATGACTCAGCATTATGATTGACCATACTTAGAAAGTCATTTCAAGAACTGTAGATTCATGCTTCCAGTAATGGCCAAGGTGATATCATATTTAAGTAAACAGTAAATTTTTAGGTTATTTAGGGTATAAGGTACAAATTCCATTAAAAGCACTGGGAAAAAGAAATACAAACACTGTCAGAAGGAGTCCTGATATATAAATATAAATCAGTAATTTTTTTTTAAAGAGAGAGTGAGAGAGAGAGAGAGAAAGAGAGAAAGAGAGAGAATTTTTTTAATTTTTATTTTCTAGTTCTCGGCGGACACAACATCTTTGTTGGTATGTGGTGCTGAGGATCGAACCCGGGCCGCACGCATGCGAGGCGAGCGCGCTACCGCTTGAGCCACATCCCCAGCCCCTAAATCAGTAAAATAAATAAATAAATGAATAAAAATTTCAGGCCAGGTATGGTGGCGAATGTTTGTAATACTAGTGCCTATAGGGAATGAGGCATGAAGATCACAAGCCCAAAGCCAATCTTTGAAATTTTGCAAGATCTAGTCTCAAAACAAACAAACAAATCAATCAATTAATCAATAAAATTAATTCTAAATTACATCTTACTAAGTTAACATCTTACTAGACTCTAGCTTCATTCCTTGACTTTTATTCTTTTGCTATTCATTCTCATATTTTATATTTTCTGCTGAAGTTCTTTCCAGAAATACAAAATCCACTTCTTCCACAAATTATCTCCAGGAAGGACAATCTCTGTAAATCTTTTCACCTTTGGTAAGGATTGTCAAGCCTTCTATCGGGAATTAAGAACTATATCCTCTTCTTTAAATCCTTTTGACTGTTTTCTGTTCCTCTCTTCATTGTGATTCATAACTACATAGTTACAATCATGGTTTACATAGCTTCTTTGCCTTAGAACAATTAAGTCTGATGCACACTTTTGTCTAAACCCCAAAACCCATGCTTTTTTTTTTTCTTTTGGTTCAGCTACACCACTTGACTTGGTACAGATCCTAATGCCAGCAGATTTCTGTTTGATTCGGTCCTAGATTTCTCCATATCATGTATGGTGCTCAGGATTCATTGTGCTTAGTGCTTCCCTCTTAGTAGGGTTTCATCTTATATACTAGCTTTGATGAAATGATATATCTTCTTTCAAATGTAGTAGATGTAATAAATGGATTTGATATTGGGTCTTCATAGAGATGAGAGACTGCAGTTTATACCTGTTGTGCCATGAGCCTTCCTCATCATATAAAAAATAGTCTTATTTTATGTTCATAAAACTTGTAATCATGAAATAAACAAACCAAGCTTAATGCAGTTCTGATTTCATTTACTTACTATATCTACTACATGTCTACACTGCATTGATCATTTGCTGTTTTTAAGGGCCATTTTACTTTAGTGAAGTCTAAATAATTATTTAATACCATATAAATAAGGAAAATAATATTGGGCACTATCAAATTTTCCAGAAACTCTGAGAGTAATTATTAATGATTGACAGATGATAAAAATGAGATTCCCATAATTTAGTTGATTTTTCACAGTTTATAGAGTTACTAAGTGAGAAAAACCTAAGATTAAAATCAAATTTATCATATATATATATATATATATATATATATATATATATATATTTCACAAACTCTTACACCTAATAAATTATGAGGCAATACAATAACTTTATTGGATTTTCCATTTAAAATTTTTATTTTAGAAATATTTTTATTAGAACAAATAATTGTATTGCTGATTACAAATATCTAAAGAAATAATTAATATCTTCAACAACCAAAATGTTCATAAGACTGTGTAAATTAGAATTTTAATATCTTTACATATGATTTTTGGGAAAAATGTTAAAATCTGGTGGTTTTAAGCATTTTTGGAATTGTGATGTTATAAACACTTATGTAGCTGTATCCCTGTAGTATTCTGTGATGCTCTTCAGTAGAATAATGGATAGAGAAAATGCACAGTAATACACAATAGAATATTATTCATCATTAAAAGAGAATACATTCATGGCATTTGCAGGGGAGTTGATGCAGGTGAAGAATATAATGCTAATAAGTGAAGTAAGCCAATCCTCAACAAAACAAATGCTGATTATTTTCTCTGATATAAAGATGCTGATTCAAAATTGGGAGGAAGGAGGAGTACAGGAGGAATAGACAAATTATAGATAGGGCAGAGAGGAGGAAGAAGGGGACATGGCAACAGGAAATGAGATAGATGCCATTATTCTAAGTAGATGTATGAAGACATGAATGATGTGACTCTATGTTGTGTATAACAAGAGATATAAAAATTTGTGCCCTATATGTGTATTATGAACTGAAATGAATTCTGCCATCATATATAACACATTAGAATAAATTTTTAAAAATTAGATTATAAAAGAATGTGAGTGAATGCAGAAGAAATAAAATATTTAATATAAAAAATAAAAAAGCCTAATTGTATGTCTAGAAAATATTTCATAAGTTCAATATCCAAGATTAACTATAACATATTATGTGAAAAATAAATAAATAAATAAACAACTGAAAGATAGATATTTGGGCTAGGGGTACAGTTTCCTGAGAGTTTGTGTGCAGAATATGTAAGGTAATGTTCAAACTCATCAGAAATAGAAGATGTTAAGGTGAGATGAAATTAGAAGTTTCTTTATCAAGAAAGTTTTTGATTACTGCTTCAATCTGTGTACTGATTAGTGACCTGGATATTTTCTCTTTCTTTATAATAAAATCTTGGCAGTCCATAGGTGTGCGAAGCCCATGAGTGTTGGTGCTTGCCCCCTCGATGCTCTGGATGCACATGGCGAAGAGATGTGAGCAAGATCCTCCTAGAACACCCAGTGCTCATGACCTTCAGGATCAGCTAAGTTGACTCCAAAAGGACTGCCCATCTGACCCACAGAACACAGGAGAATATGAAGTTCAGGTGATGAAGTATTGGGGCAAGCAGCAAAAACTAAGTATAACAGTCCCACCTTGCCAGATGTTATCCATCTTTTAAATAGAAATCATAATTTCAAATTTTTGTGTAAGTTCCAGTTTTGAAAAAAATTGAATTAGTAGCCAACATCCCAAACACATTCTACAGGCCAAACAAAACATACCTTTAGACTGCACTTGGCCTGTGGGTTGTTGGTTTGCAAGTGGCTATGCTGAGGGACATGAGGTGTTTGTCCTAATGCCTGTTTGCAGTCACTCACTCACTCACCCTTCTTGCCAGAGTGGCCAGTGCCCTCCACCTGTGGCTGCTGTCTGTACAGGATGCCTGCTGTATGGGCACTACCCCAGCTTCTCCGGGTGGTCTTTCAATGTGGAAATGTGGGATCACTCGTCCTCCTGGAGAGACTGCAGTGTGAGATGGAGTCCAAGGAAGGACAGTCGAAGGTAGTGCCTGAGCATGAGATCAGGCATGGAGGGGGGGCACGTGGAGGGCAGTGGACAAGAAATCCCATCTGTTTTTCCAGAGAATGTTGTTCCTGGAGGGAAAGCCAGGGAGAGAAAGTTGGAGAGAGGGGATTGTGGGGCCTCTAAAGGCCAAGCCAAGGATTTCCCACTTGGTTATCTGGGCAAAGGAGAGTAGCTCTAAGGGAAGAGAAGTCACTGGCAGCTTTTGCACAGGGGGCCCTGGGAAACAGGGGCCTGCTCTGTTTATCCACGTGCAGAATGAGTTTATGGCAGGAGTGGAGTCAGGCAAGAGGGGGGCAAGACTGTTTGTAGTGACAGACGGAGTGTTGGCATTGGGAGGAAAAACCCGAGTGGAAGAATGTAAGTTAAGATGTGTGGGGACTTCTCTTGACCTTGAGATAGGGCTAGTTTTGCTGATTTTCTTATCTATATCATCAAGACATGTTAGTGTGTTTTCAAAGCACTTCCATCAGCAGCTTCAGATTCCCGGTTCCTGTCGCCTCCTTGAGTTCCGTCGTACCCACCCCCATAATAATATGTAATGCAACTATGTTTGAATAGAAAAAAATGAGTACTATCAGAAGGATAAGTTGCTTGTTAAGAAGAATACAACTCTGTGTCCTGACAGGGGGATAAAGTCCAGAATATATTGGCTGAAAAGTGTCCACCATGAGTTACATGAAAGCCTTGTGACTGGTTTTCAGTTCCATGTATGTATAGAGATCTACCTTAAGTAGATTTGGAAGACATGGATAATTCACTTGTCAGATTTCACCTCAAAAATCCCTTCAATCACCCACCAAGTGGCTTGAATATAATTTTGTGTTTCTATACTTGGGTTGTGTGCCTATACTCATATGTATATTTGGACAGATGCAACCTTTATTTATGTGTAAATATGCCACGTAAGCCATGTACATATTCTGTTGAGTGCTTTCTTATTTTCCTTCCTCAAATGAGAACCTGTATTTGAGTTCTAGAAAATGCAGTGTGCACGTGGCCAGCTCTGCTGCAGGATCCTTGGACCCAGGGGACCCACCAGGAAAGGCACCTATGGCTCTGCTGATGGTGGCAACCTCTAGGGAGCCGGGCTGGAGGTGGAGGGGCAGGGCTCCCCTCCGTGCCTGATGCATTCCCACAAGGAAAAAGCAGTTTAGTTCCTGTGCTGACGTTTTCTCCCTTCCAGAACCTTCTCTTGTAGCTGCCTATGTTTCTGATGCCCAGTACAACAGGAACGTTCCATTCCAAACTTCCCCTCAGGCTATCAGGTAATTTAATCATCTAGCTGTCCCACTTATGCACCTTAAGTTCTAGAGGTTGAGACAAACCTGGAGGTATTCTTTCTACAGAAACTTTTCAGAGGGGTCTAGTTACTGCACATAATTTGGGTAAAACCCAAGAGTGTTTTGTTCTGCGGTGCTGGGAGCTGACCCAGAGACGGGCCTGTGCTAGGCAAGCACTCCACCACAGAGCTGCAGCCCAGCCCCTGAGCCTGCTGGTTTGGGTTAAGTTCTAAGAGCACAATGTCCCATGTGCAGGGAGCATCCGGTCAGTTAAGAGCAGATCGGGGGTAATGGACACCACCAAGGCCAGGAGATGGAATGCCCAAGCTGGGCGCACATGGCCACCTTTCTTTCTAGCCAGCGTTACCTGGAGTGCAAAAGAGGGCTTCTCTTTTCCCTTCTGTCACCTCCTAATGCTACCCACACATTCACTCCTTTCCTGGGAATCCAGCCTTTTCTATCTCCCCCTAAAGTTTCAACTAAGACCAAGCCCTTGGCTAGAGTAAGGAAAAACCCACTCTTACATCAGCGCTCGGTGTCAGTGTCTCCAAAAGCAACAAATACCTCATATGCCCAGACTGCCAAGCAGGAGTGGGGGACTGTCCCACCCTGCAGGGATCTGGCGTGTGGCAGCCACATCTGTCCTGAGTATACCGCGTTGAGATGGGCTGTGCACATTTTCACATTGGACTCAGCTACGCCCACATGGCATTAGGTCACTTTAACTTAGGGTTCACCTTGTCAGTCTCTGGTTCAGAGTGTTCTCTTATTACTGTCACAACAACCCCGTGAAGAAGGTGCTAAAGCTGGCTCGAGACTGTCCATCAAGTGTGCTTTGAGATATGATCATCGTCTTGATGTTTTCTGTTAGTGTTTTATAGTTTGAGCTCAAGTAATATCACCCCTGCTCCTGAGAACCTAAAGGGCATGTGACCCATCATGAGTCTTATTTGTTTATTTGTTTATTTACCTGTTTATTTGGCAGTGCTGGTGATGGAACACAGGACCTGGTGCATGCTAGGTACTGCTCTACCACTGAGCTGCTGTCCCACCACGAGCCCCTGTTCCTCTTAGCACAGAAGTTTGAGTTTTTATATAACTCCTGCTCAGTGGTTATAACCACCTTTACTGTTTTTCCTCTCCAGACTTTACTATTTTTATAATCACTGGGCCATGCGGATGGCCACGTACTTCTTCACCTGTGTCAACCTCTCTCTTGCCCTGTTTGAGGAACCAGTGCTGTTTCTGCTACCGTTCTTGGTAAGCATTGGATAAAAGATGTTCAACCAGACCTTCTCACCAATGAGTGGGGACCCTTGCTTCTCCCTTGTTTTCCTCAAATGTCAACAAATAGGAATTTGACTTTATTTTTTTCTTGCTGGGGCTTCAGAGAATTCTGCTTGTTGGCTAATGTGCCAATCATAAGGGATTTTGAGGGCAATGGAACTTCAGAATAAGCTGCTGAATTTGTAAAATGAATCAATTTTTAAAACCCGTCAATATGATGTTTCAGGGTAAACTACAACAAATATATGTTTATTCAGTGCAACTTGTTTGTTTCCTTCAAGAAAATGTTTCCTGATACATATAGGCCAGGAGCCAAAACCTGGAGACTTTCTCAGTTGAGAGAAGCCAGGAACTTTGTGTTTCATTGGAGAGTTTCTGCCTAAATCTCAGAAGCTGGACCTCAGTGACACGATCTGATAGTGGGTTTATTGGAGAATGTCCCCCATTCCTAAAATGATAGTATGGACCATATCCCACTAGGCCAAGGGTACTTTTGGCTTCTGCCTTCTATTTGATGATATTTTCCCCTCTCTGCTCCCCCAGCTCACTCTTGAAAGGCCTTCTGTTCTGCCAGCCATAGTGACATCTGCTGGCGGACATGGGAAGTCACAAATCTGAGGGACCCTCTCAACCAAACCTTGTTAATGCTGCCATTTATCACAGGGGCAGGGGAGCGGGCTCTGGAGGGCTGGGCATCCTGTCATTTCTCCCATACCCTCTCCCAAGAGAGCAACCATGTCTCAAGCAGCCAGTTCCCACCTTCCATTTGCAGAACTGAAAGTCAGGCAGATGCAAACCCCAATGCTAGAGTGGGCCCTGCAAAATAAGCCACCATTCCAGGTGACAATAGACTTGACTGGATGCTTGGGGACTGAAGCAAGGTAGTTCTCATCCACCTCTGGTCACTCCTTATTTTCAGCAGGCCTCTGCCTGCGGCTAGGAGAGGAGTGGAGCTCTGTCCCCCACCTGGCCCCGCTGTCTCAGCGCTGCTTTAAGGGCAAATTTGCAACTAGGTGAGTCCAAAGAGGATTATTCCAACTCAGAGTTTCTTTCCTTCTGAACCAATGCAGGAGATGTCCACTTTGCGTTTCTGAGAAGTTCATGGTGTCCTAAGAACTCCACTTCACTTTGGCTACTCAAAGTGGGGTCGCTTGGTCAGCAGCAACAGCATCCCTGCTCAGAGCTTGTCAGAAACGCTGCCACTCAGAGGTGCTGGAATTTTGCACTGACAGAAGCCACGTTTGAAACAAACCCCAAGGCTATACCTTCACACACCCAAGTTCATGTGCTTGTACTCCACACTGGGTTCCTCACCTTTGCGCCCTTGGCCCATCAGGCCATATCCTTCTTAGTCTGTAGAGGTCTTCCCCGTGCAGTGTAGACATTCAGCAGCACCCATGGCCTCTACCTGAGTTTTGCACCAGCACCCCTGACTTGTGATAACACAAAAGGTCTCCAGGCATTGTCAAATGACCCAAGGGGAGGGGGAAAGTCACCTGTGTTGAGACCCATCACCTTCAGGTTCACCTGAGACCTTGTTACAAACACACATTCTCAGACCCCACCCCAGATTGGCAAAACCAGGAACTCCAGTGGTGCCCAGGAAATTGTTTAACTCTCTGTGAGACACAGGCACTCTGAGGTGGAAGAGGACTCCAGAAAGGCCCTGCAGTGAATCACTGTTTGGTGACAGACAAGTCACAGGGGCCACAGCATGACCAAGAGGTTGCAGGCTGTGGGTGATAAAGAGCCCAAAGCTGTAGCCACCTGGGAGGGTTTGCAGCCAACACTTCCCCCTGTGCTATCTCCATGACCTTGGCCAAGTGACCTGATCTTTCAGTGCCTCAGTTGTCACCTATGGAAAATGGGGACAACCAAAGCACTGTTCCTCCTGCAACTATTGAGGGATGAGGAAGCTTTTATGATAAGGTGCTTAGAAGAGTGCTTGGCTCCAAGACCTTTGGACAAGTCAACTAACTGGTCTTGTCTTCACCATCACTGTCCTGTCTTGCCCCCGATTGTTGAGTCCACTACAAGCCAGCCAGGCATGTGCTTCATTCTCTGCCACATCCTCAGCAGGGAGTCCTGGCCTGGCCTGGACCAGGCTCTCAATGAACATCGGAGGAGAAAGGCATTGCAGTGCCCATGAGGACATGAGGACACCAGCAGGAACCCTCTGTCTCAGGGGCTTGAACTTTGCTGTGGATCCTGTATGTTCTGCAAAGGGACCCCAGCTTTCTAGATCCGATTCTATTAGAAGGTATCCTTGCAAATGTGGCAACTGAGCAAAAGTGAGCTTCTCCATCCGTGTGGATTAGATGGGACCTCAGGTAGATCTACAGGCATGCTGTAACCAACCGTCAATCAACACAGGCTTAGAAAATCATGGAAAGACTAATGAGGGGGCAGGGTGCTTCACAAATGCTGTGTGGTTTCTTCCTCTACTTCTAGGATTCTCTCTACCCACCTCCTGAAGTCAATCATACAACTATCCCCATTTCAGATATCCAAACACTGAGGTCCCAAGAGGTTACAGAACATTCCCAAGCTCATTGTCTAGTAAGCAGTGAAAGTGTTCTCATGCTGGTCTCTGATTCCAAACCCACACCTGCCTTTCTTCCCAGGGCACTTCCTGGTCTGCACACAGGGATTACATGCCTTAAGATTGGGAGGACAATCCTAATTTCAAACCTTCTACCTCATGTTATGCTGAAGACAATCCTAAGCAGCAGAGCATGTGTCTTATTTGGTTTAAAAACTCCATCTCTGGTAGTAATGAGATCTCTCTGCCACAGTCCCACCAGACAGCCATTTGGGACCACAGGAGTGTAGAGAAAGAGTGACCACAGGAGTGTGGAGAAAGAGGACATAATTCAGGAAAGCAAAATACAAAGAAGCAAGAGCTGAATATACTAGAACAGACAAGACCAGCAGAGAGAGCCCAGCTGAGAGAGGCCTGGAGCAGGGCTGGGGCGAGCCAGCGCATTCCATGGGTATTGATGAAGTTCTGCTGTGTGCTGGCACTATGCTGAGAAGTAGATGCTGACCTTGCCCTGCTAAAGATCCCAGTCTGGGGATTTAAAGGTGGATGACATTGTCCAGCACTATGCCATTTCTTCACACCCCAGCTGACCTAGAGCCCCCAGCACCATGGCCCATTTGCCTACAGTGAAGGCCACCAGCAGAATCCTGCCATGGCTGGCAGGAGTGGGTGGAGAACCCCAGCTCTCTCACCCTGTAGGAAGGCTTCTATTAGTAGCATGATCTACATGGACCCCCAGCACTCCTTATCAGAACTGTGCTTAGTCACTCAGTGACAACAACTGGCTGGTACACCCTGTCTTCCAGTTCCTAATCACTTCCTGTTCCCACCTGGAGTTTTCTAGCATCGCCTTCCAAGGAAACTACTTTCTAACAAATCTGGATCCCAGAGTCCCCACACTTTACCTCAGGGAAGCCAGAGCATGAAAGAAGGTTCTAGAAAGATGTACAGTGATCCCAGTCTATCTGGCCATTTTATGTCTGAATTTATAGTACTCCTTGGCTGCTCTGACTGCCCTGAAAGGTTTAGGAGGAAAGACAAGCCATATTTTGGGATGTAAAATGCATTCAGGCCGAGTCACTTTGACACAACCTACCAAGTAGGGGTAGAATCTCATGAAACTTTAAGTACAACAGAATGCCAAATGACTATTCATTCCAGTGAAGACATGCTTCAAATAAGACTTAGAAGACGTGCTGCAAACAAGTCTTAGAAAAGTGTCCTCAGAGAAGATTCTGTCATTCTGCATTTGCTTCTGAAAGTTGAAGCACACAGTTCTAATGAGCCCAGGAAGAAAAGGTTGATACCCAGTTGAGTTGGCATATGATGTGCCAGAGCTCAGGACTTCAGGGCTGCTGTCAGGTGGTTCCCAGGCTCTTCTGGTCCTCACCTTCACTCAGTGTCTTTTTGTTGGTGATGTAGTTCAGCAATGGATTACTGGCCCAGAGACTTGTTCAGTATTGCTCAGCAGTAGCAAAACACTGTCACCAGTTGTAGGTAGCCAACTCCAGGTGAGAAACTTGATAGATGTTAATGCTCACGGCTTCACACCGGCAAGCTGCCCCTCAGTGATCCTGCTCTCTAAAATATACACCATGCTAAATTGTGTGGAAGAATTCTACGTCTAGCCAAACCACAGGAGCTCTCAAAAGCCATCCCAATAACATTTAGAGGATTCACTCTCCAAAGCAAGCTTGCCAATGCCTGAGTGCCCACACTCTATTGGCGCCAACCTCACCTCCTTTTAGAATGCACACATCCACCAAGATATCACTGCCTGTGGTGGTTGAAGGGCCTTTCCAATGGACGAGGTGGATGTGAATGTAACACGTAAATGAATTAGCATTTACCAACAACTGGAAGAAACAAATTCACTCTCTAAGATATGATGACGGAGCTGCTCTGTGATCTAGACCATCTCCCGCTCTCCTGCATCCTCTCTGTTTGCCTCTGCCTGGATGGACCTCCAACTCAGCCCAGAAGGATGTGTCCTTTCTAGTCAGAAGCCCTGTCATGGCTTCCAATTCCAGGCCCTGATTCCTGGTTAATTGTAGCCAGAGCTCGCTCTCAAGGTAGTCTCTTCAGATCCCTTCCCTACCCTAACCACAGTGTGGGCTCTGGCCCCACCCTTACTCTCTACACCACCATTACACATTATTGTCTTCTTCTCCCTCATTGTGGCCCAGGACTACCCAAGACCATGACCAACTGTTGAATCAGGTGCCTCAGAGGTGAGAAATGACCAGAGATTGCTAACTTGAAGATTTCACAGATAGTTAATGAGACATCCTGACTAGTCAAATCACATAAGAGGAAGTCAATGAATTCTAACCTCAAGGGCAAATCCTATAGTACACTGGCTGTCAAATTCAGCTACACACTGGAGCCACCTGGGAGCTGTGCATAGTACTGACCGCTGGACCACCCACTGGCCCTGGGCTGATGGAATGGCTCTGGGCTAAGATGGGACACTGGGGTTTGTAAATTACCAGTTGAGTATAATATAAAGCAAACTTTGAGAACACTGCTTTTTCCCCACATGAAGAACTGTGAGCATACAGATGCAGAAGTACACAAATCTGCAGCATAAGGCTCCTTGAGATCCATAGATTAAATGCACTGCAGTCACCAGCATCCTGGCTAGGAACACCACCAGCCTCCTATTTCCACCTTCCCAGGTGATCACAGCCCTGCCATCCAAGCATGGAGGAGTCCTCCCTGCTGAGAGATTTCAGTGTGGTGAATGGAGAGCCCCTCTCTCCTCGGAGTCCCTGCTTTGACAACAAGTGCACTGGAGAAGTTTGAATCAAGTGGGAGGCACATGGGCAGACTCCCTAGATGAGGCCCTATTGAAGGGAATCTACATTTCCAATGGAACAGATGCTTCAGAGAGAAACTGAGAGTGCCGGCTCTGAGAAGCGGTTCCACTTCATGCAGCTTCAACCAGAAACAAACCTCAATGTGCTTACAGGGAACAAGACCGTTCCTTCAATTGGAAGCTGCCTGCACAAAATACTTCTGTTCTGCACTTCCAAGCTTTTCTCAGCCAGCACATTCAGACGACGTTTACCCCCAAAGTGCAAATTGTGCTACCCAGAGATCCCTTGGGACGTCACCAATATTCACGTGGAACATTGGACGGTTGACAAGATTAATGGCCCAGAGTTTCATTGAAATATTTTTCTCAAATTTTTTGAAAACTAACTGGAAACGAAGGTACTCATGAGCAACTAACTCTGCTTTATACAAGACACAGAAACTTCTAAGTAAAGCCCGTAACTGCTGGCTCTAAGAAGGATTCCAATTCCTACTAGTTCAACCAAGCACAAATCCCAATATGCTCTCTAGAAACACTTTTACATCCTGCAATTGAAGCTGTTTGTACACCCTGCTTCTCTTCTGCACTTCACACTCTTCTCATTGAGCACATTCAGAGAACAGTTCAGGCTCAATATCCAAAGTGTGCTAGCAGGAGAGCCCTTGTACCTCGGAGCACTTGCTCAGATAGGAAGTGATAGGACTGATGGGTGGGTCAATACCTCAAAGATTCTTTGGAATCCATTCCTCAAACGGATTCTGAAAACTATCTTGAAGTTGCATGACCCTGTCTCCAATGACCTCTGCTTTATTGAGTGCATTGATGGTTCCAAGTGAAATGGTGCCATCAGCTCTGACAAGAGGTTCTGCTTCCTGCATGTTCAACCAAGGAAAACCTGCCACGTGTTCACTGAGAACAAATCTACTTTGTGCACAAACTTTTTCTGTTTGCCCCCTACAAATGCACTCAGGATGCACATTCAGAACATATTTCCTGCAAAAAACATGAGAAAGTATCATTGCAAAAGTCCACTCTGGTCTAGCATCACCAACATTGATTAGGAAATGAATTACACAAGTTTCATCTTATCCCCTGGGTCTCCTTCTTCTAAAAACTCATTGAAACTTCAGGTACCTGACAGTAACCAACTTGCCATTGACCAAGAGCACAGTTGCTTCCAATGGAAACTGGGCCTGCCAGCTCTCAGAAGCCATTGGATTTAAGGCTACTTCAGCCAGGTACAAAGCTCAATGGGCACGATGAGAAAAAAAGTCATTTCCTAATATGAAAGCTGCTTGCCAAAATTCTTCTGTTTTGCACTTCCAAAATATTTTCAGGAAGCACACTCAGAGCACAGTTTCAGCCCATATGCAAAGAGTGCTGGCAAGAGAGCCCTTGGACTTAGGTTCAGCAACTGGAGGAGAACTGTGGGCCCACTGGGAAGAGCAATTCCCCAAGGTTGATTGAAATCCATTGCTCAATTGTTTGTCACAGAATTCATTTGAAATCCAAGTGCCTGCCTGCATTGAACTCGCATTGACCAATTGTACAGATGCTTCAGAGGGAAACTGCCACCTCTGAGAAGCGGTGGTTCTTCATGCTAGTTTAAGTAGTGACAAACCCCAATGTGCTCACTGAGAACAAAATGAGCTCCTGAATGTTGAAGCTGCTGAGAGACTGCTTTACTTTTGCACTCCCAAACTACTCTCAGCAAGCACATTCAGATCCGAGGTCAGGCCCAAAATACAATGTTGGCTGGCAAGAGAGTCCTTGCGCTCAGGATCACCAATTTTGAGAAGCCAATAAGGACTGCTGAAAAGATCAATTACACGAAATTCCATGCAAATCCACTCATCAGACCTTTCTGAGAACACTTAAGAAGGTTTCTGCATGCAAGGAACTCTGGGTGACAGATGGCAATGTTTGCCAAAAGCAAACATGCCTACCAGCTCTGAGAAGCCATTCTCCTTCACACTGCTTCAACCAGGGAAAAATCTCCATGTGCTCACTGAGAACAAGTTAGCTTGTGCTACTTGAAGCTGCTTCTGCAAACAGCTTCACTTCTGCACTTCTAAACTGTTCTCGTCAAGCACATTCAGAGCACAGTTCAGGCATGAAACACAAAGTGTGACAGAAAGAGATCACCAACTTGCAGGAGGAAAGAAGACCAGCTAAGAAGGTCCGTTCTCCAAAGTCTCACTGACATCCATTTGTCACACTTGCTTACAATATACAGTTGAAGTGCAGGTGCCCACATGAGAGAACTGTTTTGGATCAACAGCACAAAAGCTTCAATGTGAAAGCATGCCTGTCACCTGTAAGAAGCAGTTTTGCTTTCTTCTAGCTCACACAGGAAAAAAACCATGTGCCCACTTACAACAAAGTTAGTCCTACAAGTTGAAACTGCTTGCAGCAAATGGCTTCCATTCCCCACTTGCAGCCATCACTGGTTGACAGATGGCACAGAGGCTTCAATGTGAAACCGTGAATGCCAATCATTACAAGTGCTTCTGACACTCTAGTTCAACCAGGGACAGCCTAAAGTGCTCAACGAGAACACACTTTGTTCCTGCAAGTGGAAGCAGCTTGCACGAACTGCTTCAGTTAGAAAATTCCAAGTTCTTCTAGCAACCACATTCTGAGCACAGTTCTGGCCCTATAGAAAATGGGTCCTACCAAGAGGATCCCGTATCTATGATCACCTTCATAAGGTAGCTTCCCAACTTCTGTGTGGAAGTGTGTTTCTCCTTGGCCCTTACACTGTTGTGGAGACCACTAGGAGTTCAGCTTTGTGCAGGATCATCTGACCTGGACTTTTTGCAAGACCTGTACAGCCCTCACACATGCTCAGATGCTCAGGACTTTTCAGACCAGTCCAGGCAACAGTAGGCATCCATTCATTGTCTGCAGTCTACAGATTCCTAGATGCATGGCATTCATTACCATCAAATGCAGAATTTTCATCAAAAGCTAATATATATATATATATATATATATATATATATATATATATATATCATTCCAATCTGAATCAAGAAAATCGGAAATATCCCCAAATTTAAAGAGTGGATCCCCATTGTGATGCTACAAGTTGAAATTCCACAGCTGAGCTCATGGGATGGTTCACAGTCAAAAGACAGCTGCATGAAAAATATTACATGACATGACCTTCCTGCTATGTGAAAAGTGGCATGTGAAGTACACATGCATGTCTTCCTCAGACATGGGTTCATTTGCAAGACACTTTGTGCACTTGAAAATACTCCAAAAGGGGAGAAATCAGAACCACGTCTCCAAAGTATTTCAGCAGAGACCAACTCCATCTGTCTATCTATCTCTCAGTGAGTGTGTGTGCTCTTGTGTGTGTTTGTGTGTCTTTGTTTGTGTTTGTACCATGATAGCCGATACTTCATTGCCCCCATTGGAAAACTGACTCAGATAATGCCATCTGCCAAACTCCTAAAAACCAAAGTTCTTGCTGATAGAATGAAACATTCTTTCCTGTTGGTTTGGATGTGTCCTTTAGGAATCACTGCTACATTTAGTATACTCAAATCATCAGAGTAGATCAGGTAACAAAAACATATATATTTTAAAATAATAATATATTAATGGAAACAACAAATACAGGATAGAGTAACAACTGTGTTACTAAACAAGGTCAAGGACAATGGCAAACTATAGATTCAAACTTTGAAGCAAATAATCATCAATGTAAATATTCCTGGGCTGCCTCAGCCCCGCCCAGGCACACAGCAGCAGAATGGTTTTGCAAGCATCCTCAGGAGGGCTGGAGCCTTCTTTGCAGGACGAGAGGGAGGTTGAGGCTGGATCCATTCATCATTCTTTTGGGAGAGGCTCCTTTTCCTCAGCACAAAGTTGGATTTTTTGTGAGGATTCTTGGCATAAAATACATTGGCCTGTGCTGGAATCCTCAGCTCTGGGGAGAGAGGGTGTACAAAAAAAGGTGGCATTCAGGAGGTGCTCCCTAGGGCACGCCAACATCTGAGAGCCTGTGCCAGAAAAGGCCAGAGCCACACACCTGAGAGCTCTCCAATTCAGCACCAATACCAACAAAGACAGCCTCCACAGTCCTCCCTGAGGAAGAACTAGGCAGAGCACTTCAACAGACCTAATGTCTGTTCCTACCAAAGGCTTTGGACTCCAGAATATCTCAGGTCCTCTTGCATCTGCCAAAGCACACCACTAGATTTACATCTGAAATCTCCCACAAGAGGCTCCTGTGCCAAAGATTCAGTCCCCACATGAGCCATCTTCATAGGTGGGTTTGGAGGGAAGCACTGGATGGTGAGTGCTCTAATGTCAACATGAAATTCTCATTCAATATGAATACACTACTGGGAGGTGGGAGGGCCTGGAAGAAAGGTTGAGCATGGTTGGAGGAAGACCTAAACAGGGTTGCGCCCTGGGCAACAGTACCTTGTTCCTGTTGGCTCCACTGAATCCACATTCTCTCCAAGTAGAGGTCCTCCTTCTCCTCTCCATCTTTCTCTCTCTCCCTCTCTGCCAGCCTCGTTCTCTCTCTCCCAGTCTATGCCTGTGTGGCAAGGGCTGAGGAGCTCTCCACTGCCACACACTAGAGCTTTAAGGACAGCCTCAGTGCACAACCAAAGAGAAAGCTATGAAACCCAGAGAAAAGGCCTAGGATTCCTCCTCTGAGTTATTTTTCTCAAGTATGGCCACAGTGAGGACAGGCTGATACCACATTAGAGATACCACATTAGAGCCATGCTTCTGCATTGGTGGAGCCCGCCTCCATGTGAACCAGGCTTCTGAGAATGGAGGCCACATTCCAAATGCTGCCCTACTGAGAACAATGGTTCCAAAGACCAGCAAAGGGACTGCTTCCCTCCAATATGGTGTATGGCCCAGTGGTGCCATGACCCCGAGTTGGGGAATACAACAGCCTGCTTCTCCTTCCTCTGAGCACCTGTTTCCTGTCGCCCTCCTCTAACCTAGAGCCTGTTCTCCATCCCTTCTGGGATGGATGTGGGGATCTCTGCTATGAATTTCTTAGGCTACCAAGGCCCCAGACAGACTTCCTCTTCCATAGACTCTACTAACCTAACAGTAGGTTAAGATAGGAGACAAGTGATCCTAGAACTCATAGGGATGGTGGTCTTCAGGGTACATAGGCTGGGATAATGGCTGCTGTGGTGTTTGGCTCACAAAAACCAACCAACCAACCAAAGAAAAAGCACTGGCATTATTATCAGATGAGCTTTGTGGCTAAGTGCTCAGGAAGCCCTCATCTGACTTTAGTTAGGGATCACAACCTGGCTATTGTGATCACTCCTTGGCAAGTGGACTCAGGTGCGGAAGACCATGGAATTTATGCAAAAACAAATGCTGTCTCCCAGACTGTGTTTTCTTCCCAATTTTATCCTGTTACTGCTTGCTAGAATCCTGGCAATGCTCTGCCCAGGCAGTGGATTTCTGGTCACACAGAAGGCTTTCAATAGTACTGCTTCAGTCCACAAAATGCCAGTTCCCTCTTTAGCCCATGCATTCCCATGTTCCTTTGAAACCACTCCTATCCTAGACCATGAAAGCATACTGCTCCTGGAAAGAGGCTTTCCTCCTCACTCCTCACAGATGTCAGCTTTGTATGCCTGTTCATGTCCAGGGGAGGGCACCTGGTGGGGAGCCGCAATATCCACTGGGGTATACTATTGGACCTCAAGACCTTCCACCAGCAGAAGTGCACTTGGCTTTGTGCACGAACCCAACACACCTGTTGGAGTGTTCTTGGGGGTCAGAGACTACTCTTTGTTGCTAAGAGTTGACCTGAGTCCACATCCTGACCCTTGCTCTCTGCCATCTGATTGTCTCACTTACTCTGACGGCAAGAGATGATTTGGCCCAGCTCATAATCCTCTGGATTCTCCTCAGTAAGGAAGTGTAGGTCGAGGGCGCTGCGGATGACGACAGGAGCCCTATCGTGGCAGGTCACCTGGAGCAGCATGGGAGACAGGCCTTCAGGAAATGGGCCTTGAAGTGACTACTCAAGGACAGTGGGCAGGGGCATTCTGGAGGCATCTCCACTCTAAATACAAGGGCAACATCCATGACCTTACTACCTGAGGCTGACCTCCTGCTCATCGTGTGGGCTCTTCCCATAGGCTACTAGCCCAATCCTTGTATATAGGACTTCCTGGGCTTGCCATTGCTCTTTGTGGAGCTGCACTCCTCTCGGAGTGAAAGGACCCCACTATCTGCATACAGATGCAATCTCATCCCACAAGTTGGGAGGAATGGGACAATAGCCTCCAAGATCCCAGGTCTGCCCGAGGATGCAGGCAGCATTGGGAATGGCCTAGGCACAAAACCTAGAGGCTTTGGTCTGGATTGTCAGGGCCAAAAACAGACCCAGGAACATGACCACACACAGGAGTGCTGAAAGATAGCCACGAAAGCTCCTGGCCTCCAGAGGCTCAGTGCTGGCTGGGATGTAGGAGGGCACCTCATCCGGCAAGGGTGGTCATTGGGTTACCTGGACATTTAGTGTGCTTGCTCCACATCCATTTCGACTCTGCAGAGAGACTCTCTCAGCTCCTTGTTCAAGGAACATGGAGAACCTCACACTGCTGTCCTCCTCCATAGATGTCAGCATCCCATACAGGGGAACCTGCAAACTAGGTCCTATCCTATTCTCGTCTGTCACCCATACCTGCCCCTGCCCTTCTGGACTACATGCTGCCACCTGACACAGAGACTCCCTCAGACATGGCAGTGGACAAGCTGCTGCTCTGCCTCATCTCAGCTCCAGCCCTTCACACTGCCCTCTCCCTTCTTGATTCCCCTCTATCCTCCTGATCATCCAGAAGCTCCAAATTCAAGAGGGCATGAGTAGTTCATGGTATTGGACCAGTGTCTGCTCCCCACCCAGGTGTAAGCACCAGGGGACACCCCTGCTCCCAGGCTTACCAGAACACTCTTGGCCATCTTTGGACTTTGTGTTTCTAAGTGGACACGAATTAAGGAGGTGTCTCCCACCTGCTTGTGGGAAAGCGGCCTGGAGGACTTGCAGGTTGATTCTGAGAACTGTGGGGGATGGAACATCAGCAAACCCAGAAACAGAAAGCCACCCCAGCCTGTCAGTTGGCTCTATGGGCTTCTAGCACATATGTCCAGGTGCTGAGGCTTCTTATTTCCTCAGGTGGGAGTGGAATGGCAGCACAAGTACAGCTTGAATAAGGTAGGTGTTTACCTCCTTTCCCTTGACCTGGGGGCGTTTCCTCACGATGAAATATTTTATTCCCGGATTCATGGACAGACACACGAGTGAGTGGTCAGAGACCTTGATTTCTGCAGAGTGAAGTGGAGAGAATTGTTAGGTCCCACTCAAGGATTATACCACAAAACACCCACACCCCCTGAGAGTCTCCGCCAGGCCCATCACACTTTGGTATTTTGGGGCCAAGGCCCACTTTCTCTTGGCTGTGAGTTATCCTGAGCCCACTGTGGATCATGTCTCCCCACTGTCTGATTGTCCTACTTACTCTCATCCTCAGACATCATACTCAGCAGCTCAAAGTTGTCCACATCCTCATGCTGCAACAAATTTTGGTCCAAGGCCCTGCGGATGAGGCTTGTCACCATCTCCTGACAGGTCACCTGGATCAGGGTGGGACAAATGTCATCAGAGAATGGCTTTTAGAGGAGCTACCCAGAAGCCTGTGGTCAAACATTCAGGAGAAATCTCAGCTACATATACAAGGGCACAATCTTGTTATCCTGCTACCTGAGTGTGTCCTCCATATACCCCCTGGGTTCTTGCAATGTGCTAGTAGAACAATCCTGGTACAAATATATGCCTGTACCTGCCATCTCCCCTCCCCCTGGGGAGCCACATTCCACTCAGGTCAAAGGACCAAACTGCCTATGCACAGACACACTCTCATCTCACTGAGATGAGAGCAATGGGCCAGGGATCTGCGCACCACGTGTGCTCTGGGATGCAGGCTGCCTTTGTGGGTGGAAGAGGCAGATGCACTGAAAATTTTGGTCCTGACTGCCACGACACAAAACAGACTCAGATACAAGAGTGTGCACTTGAGTGCTTCATGATAGCTTTGAGAGGCCCTGGCCTCTGGAAGTTTGGTGCAGGTCTGGTTGTAATGATGTACTTGACTCAGCACTGGCAGTCACTGAACATGTCTCCTCTGCAGCTGGACACCTGCAGCATTAGCGTGTCTAGTGCACATCCAGAGAAATTCTGCCAAGAACCCCTTTAGCCCCGTATTTACATAGATGCAAAGGCTAATATTCCGAAGCTTTGGCATGACCCCCCAGGTGATCCTGACCCCAAATTCCTACACCTAGTCATGCTAAGGAGGTTCTCTTCCCTGCCACCAGGAACACATCCCCTCCTACACATGTGACAAGTCACTGCCACCTCCTCTGCTCCAACTTCACTCATTGAGAATACCAAGTACTAGGCACTGCAGCCTGCACCCTGGACATATCTCTGCCTTCATCTGTCCACAGCACTTCCGTCTGCACTTCTGGCCTGCAAAACCCACAATACACAGGCCCACTCACCACTGGAGCTGGGCATGCTGATGCTCTCCCTCCTCAGGTCAAGCCCTTAAGACGGACCTCTCTCTTCTTTATTTCCCACCACAGCCCCGGGGTTGGCTGTGTCTCCTGCCTTCCACTGTGTGGACACTCAGGAGGCAGCCCTGCTGTCGGGCTTACCAGGATGAACTTTGTCTCCCTCAGGCTCTGTCCCTCTAGGAGGACGTGAACAAAGCGGCTGTCTTCCACCTGCTCGCTGGAGTGAAGCAGTGAGGAGCTGCTACTGGTGACTTTTCTCATGCAGCACTCATTGCTTTGGGTGGCCTGGGGCAATTATCCTGCAGCCACTGCAGAGCTGCTGCTCACAGCTGCTGGGGTCCTGGATGCCACTGCCACAGAAGGCTCCAAGAACTGTGGGGGATGACAACATCAGCAAAGCCCAGCAACTGCACCCCACCCAGCCTGGCAGTTGGTTCTGTGGGCGTTCTACAACATCCATCCAGAACCTGAGGTTCTTGTCCCCTTGGAGGATGTGGAGTGGCACCAGGAGTAAAGAGTGAAGAAGGTGGCTGTTTACCTCATTTGGCTTGACCTTCAACGACTTGCTGGCAGCTGTTTCCCGAAGAAGAAAGTTATAATCCACTCCTCCATCCAGAGCGTAATATACTTTCCCATCAGCAGGGATCCTCAGCTCTGGAGAGGCAGGGGCAGAGGCATGGTAGGTGACACTGAAGGAATACACTACCCAACATCCCCCACAACTGAGAGCCTCTGCCAGCTCAGGTCTCACACACAGAACTGAGAGCCCCTGAATCCAGCTACTGTTCCACCAAAGACTCCCCACTGATTCCTCCCTGAGGACCCTCTATGCACAGGAGGTCCACTACAGGAACACCTTTCAAGGAAATAGCCCCTTGTACCCCAGAACCTCTGAGTTCATGTTGGACCCACCAAAGAGAAACAGCTAGACTTTGTATCTGGATTGGTCCCCAAAGACTCATGTGTTCAAGGTTTTCTCCCCACTGCAGCAATGATCACAGGTGGGTTTGGGGAAAAGCACTTGATGGTGGGTGCCTCCACCTTTCCAGTGGATTCATCCATTCATACAGGGCTACACTAATTTGAGGGGTGTGGTTTGGACGTGTGTTGAGCTTGGGTGGAGGATGTCCACAGCAGGGCTGTGCCATCCAGAGCAATATATTTCTCTTGAGTTCCCCACTTCTGCATTTCCTCCTCATGAGTATAATTCTCATTCACATTTTTAATCAATTTATTGTTATACTTCTTGTTCAGCTTGTGCTTCTCCTTCTTGTTCTTGTTCTTCTTCATCTTCTCCTCATGCTTCTTCTTATAGTCATCTTGACCTTATTCATGGTCTCCTCCTTCAACTTATTTTCATTTTTCTACTCCTCCTTCTCCTCCTCCTCATCCTCCTCCTCCTAATCCTCCTCCTTCTCCTCCTCCTCCTCCTCTCATCCTCCTCCTCCTCCTCCTCCTTCTTCTTCTTTCTCTCTCTCTCTCTCTCTCTCTCTCTCTCTCTCTCTCTCTCTCTCTCTCTCTCTCTCTCAAGAGTTTACAAGCTGTGAAGGCTTCTATTCTACCACATACTTCTCTCTAGAAATGGCCTCTGGTCCTAAGTGGACTCAGTTTGCAATGAATAGAAAGATTGGAAGCCAGAAATGATTCCTCATTGAACTGCTTTTCTCATGTACTCGTCTAGGTCAGGAAAGGCTGCCAAAGTAGGCACCCTGTGGTTGTCTGTCTTCTTTGACACAAGACAAAGAAGCCTCTCTTCTTGGCCCCACGTGGATAATAGCTTTGCAATGCCTCCTCAGGCCAAGGAAAGAAAACATGATAGGCAGGTCCACAGCCCCTGGGGAACATGAAGAACCTGTAGATTTATGCCCCATCATTACACTTTGTTTTGTGCACAAGTCCCACCATACTCTTCCTGGGCATTGGGTCAATGCACACTGTGTTTTCACTCCCAGTTATCATGAGCCCACTGTGACTCACTGCTCCCTACCCTCTGATGGTTCCACTTACTCTGATGGTTCGAGACAATTTGCAGAAGCTCATAGTTTTCTGGATCCTCCTGCTGGAGCAAGTGTGCATCTAAGGCCCTGCGGATGATGACTGGAGTGCTGTCCTGGCAGGTCACCTGAGCAGGGTTGGAGAAAGCTCATCAGAGAGGGAATTTGGGAGTAGCTACCCAGAGGACAGTGCTCAAGGACAATAAGAGACAAGAGAGCTCTCAACAAAAGGGCACCATCTTGTTACCCTGCTACCTGAGGCCTTCATGTGATCATGTGGGGTCTTCCTATGAGCCTCTAGTCCAATCTTGGTACAAGAGTTTGCTTCAACCTGCTATGCCCTACAGGGACAAGGGAATAAGGACCAAAAGGCTTTGTACAGACACACTCTAGTCCCATCAAGATGGGAGGAATGGTCCAGTGGACTTCCATATCCCTGCTCTGGTCTGGGATGCAGCTGCATTTTTGTGTGGACCAGGCACAAACCCTAGGTGCTTTGGTCCTGACAGCCAGGGCACAACACATACTAGGACTCTTTAATGATAGGCATGGAAGTTGCTGGGCTCTAGAGTGTCAGTGCTTGCTGGGGTGTCAGGAGGTTTGGACCCAGCAGGTGCAGTGGTTCAACATGTCTCCCCTGGAGGTGGACACCAGAGTCTCATGATGGATACTCCACACCCAGGAAAACTCTGCAGAGAGACCCGCTAAATCTCTATTCACATACATGCAAACTAGGACACTAATGGGCCCCTCCAAGGCCCCCAGTTGTCTGTGACCCACACCTACCCACCCTAATCATTCTACAATAGCTCCCTTCAACAACCAGCAACATATCCCCTCCCACACACAAGAAAATGACTGCCAACTCCTCTGCTTCAACCTCCACGGTTCAATATACTCCTCCTCAATACCAAAATCAGTAGAGGATGGCCTGTACCCTCGATATTTCTCTGACCTCCTCTGAACCCAGCACTCAATCCTGCACTTCTGACCTGCACACCCCAAAACACGCAGGCCCACTTGCACCCAGACCTGGCATGCTGCTGCTCTCCCGCCTCTCTCTTCCTCATTTTATGCTCTCCTTTCTGACCTTCCAGAAGCTCCAGTTCAAGAAGACAGGCCTAGTCCAAGGTGTTTGCTGTGGACTCGGTCTTCCCCAGTGTGGGCTCCCAGGAGACTCCCCTGCTCGAAGACTCACCAGGATGCTCTTATACTGTGTCGTCCTTTCATTTTCCAGGTAGATGTGAATGAGGCACCTGCCTCTCACCCGCCTGTTGTACTGGGGCCGTGGGGAGTACCCAGTGGAGAACCCTGATGTCCTGGACTCTGGCTCTGCCCCTTCCCAGGGAGAAGGCTCTGGCTCTGGGGTTGGCTGAGGAGCCGTGACAGGAACTGAGCTTGTAGCTAGAGGAGAAAAGATGCCAACATGACTGCCTTGCTCTGAGCTTCGCACAGACAGACAATACCCCTGCTGCCAGGAAGAACTCAGGCCCTTAGCCCACACAGGACCTCTTTGCAGACTGGGGTCACTTCCTGAATGGACAAAGGCTTATCCTAATTTCCAGCCCAACACCAGGCATACAGACTCCCCACAGTGGGACAAGAGCAGGACCTTTCCTCATATACCCTTAGGAACTCACCCCGGTCCGCCTGGCTCTCAGGCTGTGCCTGGCTTGATATGCCATCTTCAGTTGGGGCCAGCAGGTGGTGTGCTTGATGCTCCAGGTACAAGCCAACCAGCAAGAGCCCCATATATGGCAGCAGCTGCTGCAGACTCAGAGAGCCTGGGGCTGATGGGAAGCCTCGGAGTAGAAGTTCACCCAGGTCCCCAGGAAGGAAGGTGAGGCACTGTGGGGAGGCAGGTGTGGAGTCAGCAAAACCCTGGCCTTGCCTTTGCCACGGCCTCCAGAGAGAACCTCTGACCCTACACTTCTGAACCGTCCCTGGTTCTGAACACACCAGTCCACCTCAGACAAGACACAGTGGCTGTACAGGCAGGGACAGGACAGGTCGCTACAGGCAAAGAACCTTCAACCAAGGAGCGCTAGATCCATGGTATGACCAGCTCTCCCCTCCTCTGGGCAGGCCTGACACTCTTCTTCCCCTTGGCTACGTGCTCTCCAACCTGGAATGCACCTTCCGGGAGTGTCTGTCCTCCTGCCCACTCTTCTCGGGGCTCAAGAGACACCTCCTCCCCTGGCGTGGGCTGCAATGCTACCTCATTCTCTGTGAGCTCTCACTGAGTCCCCCTGAGTAGCGGTGGACCTCTCTTTTCCCAAGAGTGCAGACCACATCTCTGTGGCCCTGGGGGAGGACAGGGAGATGTAGTGTGGGGGGATACCTTGTCCCAGGGGCTTCCCAGAGGACCATGACTCCACCTACAACTCCCCGCCTTACCCCTCCTACTGTTGAAGCCCCACACCTTACACTGCAGGCAGAAAACTGAATTGGGGAGTGCAGTCTTTCCTCAGCCTTCCCAAGTCAAATCACCTTGCAGGTCCCTATTCTGGAAACAGAGGAGCCCACCCTCTTGACCCCAAGCCCATTCCATGTTGAAGTTGGTCCAGGGGTCCACCATAGTCACTGAAGAGGACAACGTGCAGTTATGCCTCATGGAGTCAGGTATGCAGTCACATGTAGGATATATACTCATGGCACCTGCAGTTTTAGGCTGACCCCCATGAAAAGGGACACAATGGCAGTCATTTGCACCCCATTTTTCACTGAATTATGAAACGTGACTGGAAACGTGTCTTCACACAGTGGGTGCTTTCTCCATGTTCATCAGTGAATGAGCCCAAACTGCTGATTCCCACATATCTCTGGGGGTGGGAGCTGCCATGTCCAAAGCCCCTGTCCAGCTATGTCCCAGCTAGGACGCTCTGTCCCACTATGTATACTAACATGTCTTTATTAACCCAAAAGTGCTTTTCCCAAGGCCTGAGTTTTGAGATGCCTCTGGCACAGATCTATGTTCTTCACAAAGCCAACATCAACCAGAAAGGCCACCTGGCCTCGCTGAGTCCACCTGGGAATGAGCTCAGTGCACACCATTGAGCTGAGGTGCCCAGTGTGTGGGGACTGCTCCACGGACCTCTGTGGATCAGCTGGAGTCAGGATGGTTTCCCTGCCTGAGAGGGAAAGTTCACTCCCCTTGCAAGGCTGTGGCAGGCACCTCCAGGACTCGTCCCATTCGGGGCTGACATTCCACTATGAGTGTGGTCCTCTATCTCATTAGTTATCACAAACCTTTGGGTCCCTGAGAGGTACATGGCAGCCCCAAGACCCAGGCATGAGGGGGCTGCACACTTGGGCTTGGTAGTCTGGTGCTTACCTTGGGAACAAGAGATCCAGCACCTGCTGGGTGGGGATGGAATCCCAGGAGATTAACCCCATGTTGCTGCTGAAATGTAGGTTCCTCCCACCAATGACAGGCAGGAGCTCATTCCTAAGCTGGTCCTGCCTGTAAGGTTCAAGGCTCTGTACCCTGACGGGCTCCTCCGTGTTCTGATCATTTTCACCCTGGGTTGGAACCAAGAATGGTGGGTTCAAAATGGAAATGGTGACAAACAGAAAAATGACTTGTGCCAATACACTAGAGTCAAAGCACAATGGGACAGTTCCCATCAGTACAAACACACACACACACACAAACACACACACAGAGTAAGAATAGGAGTCCTTTGCCATTCATCAGGGATCAGACTAGAGGGCCTGCTGGGCTCACCTGCCCTGTGATACTCACTGTTACTCTTGAGCTCCTCTGCGACAATTGCCAGAGGATCTGGCGTCTAAGATGAAGCCTCACCCAGTGTAACCACAAAAGGGCTAGTTGGCCCCCCCTGAGATTCCTGGGAGCCTGAGGCTCGGCATTGTTTGCAAGGACAGGGGAACATCCTTCTCACTCCAGTGTCTCCAACCAAGTGAGCTCGGATGGCTTGGTCAGTGAAGTGGGTGCCTGGATACCACGGTTCCATGTTCTGTTTGATCCATTGTCAAGGCAATGATGTCATTTCCTGTGCCCATACCTGAGCCTCTTTTCACATAAGACCACTTTCAAAAGCCCTATGGGCTGCTGAGTTCTCCTCCATGCCTACCCATCTCAGGTGCGCAGGTGTTCACCAACAACTACCCAAATACCCCCACCAGCATCTGCCCTGCTTGGTGCCACTAGAGTTCCAGCTTGGAACCTTCAAATATGCATTCACAACCAGTCCTTCCCTCTCAGCAGCTTTTGCACCCTGGTCCCATCATTGTGCAACTCATGGTGTGCCCAGTCTTTTCTGGAAATTGGGTAGCATCTAATCAGGGATTGGTGTCCCTGATTCATACATAGCATATGGTTTCTATGAAATCCAGTGAGGGAGCAGGAGTAATGAAGCTGATTTCACAGATGACCTCAGGGAATACTGACAGGCCAAATGAAAAATATGTTCCAGCTAACCATTGGTATTTGGGCTTCTCAGCCCAGTCCTGTTTTTAAAAAAGGTGCAGATAGGCAGTGTTCATTAAAAAATGTCTGCCATTTAAAAGTGGGTAATTTAAATGGCATCTAGTTACACATCTGATAGAATGGTCTGGCAACATATGAATTTCATTCTAACAACAACAACAAAACATAGAAAAAAACATAGACATAAAGATAAAACCTTGTCTTCACCAGGATGCCTAGAAATAGGTTTTATTTGGCTCATGCAAATATCTTTCAATAGAACTTCTAATTTCTGCATGAACTCATTCAATTTTATAATGTCTGAAACCCTCTGTGAGCATGGGAAGCACTGCTGACAAGACACCAAAGGGCCAGAGCACTTGTGCCCCCTGTAGGGGTGTCTCTTGGCTATCACCAAAGACCGTTCCCCTCCCGGGGCAGCTGAGAGCAAGCTGGGCCTTGGAGCAAGGATTAGTGCTTCAGGTATAGACTATGCAAGCAAGGGACAATGTCTTTAATAAAACTAAAATTAAAAAGTCACTTCGAAAAAAAAATTAAAAAGAAGAAGAAAATAAGGTCAAGTAGAGGAACGGGCAGAGGCATCCAGAGGAAGCCCATTTTCACAGGAGAAAATCCCCCAGTGAAAAACATCAGAATAGATACCAAGAAAAATACCAACAAAAACAGTGTGCTCCCACTATGTATCTACTCCACATACAAAAGTTAGAAAGCTAGATAATACAATCCTGGCCACAGTTAGAGCTATTCAGAAGAGCCACCTGGCAGTGCTTAGTCAAAGAAGTAAACATGCACACTTTGACCTAGAAATTCCACCTGTGTGTAAACCAGGTGGTGCTTAAGCAGTTTCACAAGGGGACATGCACAGGGAAATTTATCCTCAGGTTCCTTATAGAGTTGTCTGTGCTTACAGAAGGTTGAGGGCTGTCAGGGTGCCTACAATTGGGAAAGTGAAATGCTTAAAAGGTAATGGATGGCAACCTGAATATATTAATAGAAATCAATGAAAAACAATAGATTTACATGACAGTAAAATCCCTGAGTTCCAGTTCTTGCTAGCCTACCTCCCAACAATCATGCTTGGTTAAGACACTGACATACTTCAAGGCAAAAAAAGGAGAAAATATAATGTCATTATTACTTTTCTTAAATGCAAAAAAGGAAATGGTAATATTTACCCAGCCATTACCTGTTATGCATAATATGTGAGATTATTGTGGACATATTGGTAAATGATTATCTACTCAGATACGTTCCATGACTCACCAAATGCAAAGGTCCATGAAGAATTACTGTCTCCACACATGAATTCATCCTCAAAAGCCTTGAGACAACAGGGGCTTCACAAAATGGCTTCTTGGCCAACTTGATGAGTGTGTCCTCGGACAATGCTTCCACCTGAAAGATGTCACCAACTTGTTCTCATTCACATTTCCACAGTGCCCCAAAAAAGAAACAAAGTCTGATACTCTATTGAGTGAATCCTCAAGTGGACCAAACACCATACTTCCTTCCATATTTTAGAATTAACAAATGCAACTTCAACTCAATAACTTGCATTAGGCAACATGCAACCACAACCTCTTACATGTACTCTTTTACACACTCACGTGTCCTAGGTTCTGATCTAACTGTCCATTGAGCATTCAGAACACGTGCTACTTCACATTTCTTACAGGCGACCATCCCATTCTCTGCCAAGCTGAATACAAATCCCTGGTCACAGGAGAATGGAAGCCTATCTCCCACAACAACATGCATCAGGAAACATCGGGGTTTTCAATAAAAACTCCAGGGAAACCCTTTTGAAAATCACTTAACCCCTGAAAAGGCGCCTGCCATTCTTCTTGCTGTGGGGGGCAGCATATTTGAGTCGATTTTCAAACACCTCTTCACAGTTGAGAACATCACTGCACACACTCAAAATAACAACAACAATTATTATTATTATTATTATTATTATTATTATTATTATTATTATATTATTATTATTATTATTATTATTTTTAAAAAATCACTGCAGAATGGCACGGAGTAGGGAAGCAGCTCAGGACAGGACACCCAGGAAGCTGAGAGAGTGCTCCCCTCACCAGGACAGAGTAGCAACCCCAGGGGCAGTCCCCAGAGACCCACCTCCTCAGCCACACCCTACTGCCTACAGTTACCACCCAGTTAGTCCCCACCAGGGGTTCAATGCACTAATTAGGTTAAGGCTCTCCTCACTTGCACTGTCTCACACGGGAACTTTTGAGGGACAGTAACAAACCATCACATCTGTGAGCTACAAACATCTGTACCCTCACCCTTTCTCATAGGATGTATTCCTGAGCTGTCAGCCCTCAGGCCTTCTGTAGTTTCATGGATTGGAAATCTCACTTATAAATGGTGCATCCAACTGAACACACTGCTCTACAGGGAGCCAGGTATTTCTGGTCCTATATACACTGGACAGAGAGATGTTGAGGTCCTACTAGGTGTCAGGTACTGTTCAACATTCCAGGATACAGCACAGACCTGGCCTTGGCCTCCCAGAGTCTGTCATTTAGCTACTTGTTTATGTGTAGCCTGAGATTAAGCAAGCTTTGAGGGGAAGGTAGGGGTGTGTGTGTGTGTGTGTGTGTGTGTGTGTGTGTGTGAAGATTGTCACCATTCACAGATTAGATTTAACTAATTAGTGTTGGGAGCATCAAAGGCAAATGAAACAAAACCTCTTCCCCAGGGCAAAAGAGGGGAGATAGGGTGCATACTCAAATTTCCGATACACTGTTATAATTTTCCTTGGGTCTCTATGGTTGTACCCCTCATAAAAGAAGTCTGTATTTGTTGTAGAGGGATCTTTAAATAATATATTATGGAAAACATCAAAAGATTATGCCTTGCTTAAGAAAACAGCAGGCATACTAAAAACATTGGGGTTTTTAAAGTCAGCATCCTGTTTTATACACAGTCTACTGCTAAGAATTACGCTTCCCACCTGGTGTGGTGGTGCAAAAAATATGTGGTTGGCCATTATTTTTCACATCCAATGGACTGTTTTTTTTTTTTTAGTGGATTGATGTTATATTTTTATGAACAAAACTTCAGTTTTCATGAAGTCCAATATTTCTATTTTTTTTCTAGTTGCCTGTGCTTTTGGCATCTTATCAAAAGAAAAAAATCATTGTCAACTCCGGTGTCCTGAATCTACTGCCCTATGTTTTCTTTTGTAGGTGTTGTATTAGGTAAGAGTTCAACTTCATTCTTTTGCATGTGCATGTCCAGTTTTCCCCAAAATGATGTACTGAAAAGACTGTTCTTTTCCTCACTGAATGGTCTTGTGTCCCTTATCAAGAGTCATTTGATCACATACACCAGGGTTTACTTCTGGGCATTCTATTCTGTCCCTTTGTTCTCGGTTTGGCTTCCTGTCAACACCGCCCAAGGAGTGGAGGCCACACAGTCGGCAATGCGGGCCAGCCTTGTGACTGGAGCATGATGTGAGCTCTGAGGCGCAGGCCAGCGTTCTGCCAGGTTTCCACCTTAACACACTGAGGAGACTGAAGTACTTTCTCACACAGCTGTATTGCCAGAGGTCCGTGAGGCGAGGCCGAATCCTCTGAGTGGGGTCTCACAGGCGCCCATAAATGCACGGGCTGAGCCCTGCTCCTTTCTGGAGGCCTGGGGCTGCCCCTGCAGGTGGAGGTAACAGCTTTCCAACCTGCCCATGGTCCTTGGTGGGCTTGGAGCTGTTCACCTCCTCTTCTGTCCTCTGCTGACATTAAGAGCCCTTGGGATTCCATGGGGCCAACACAGGTCATCTAGGGTGACCTCCCTATTTTTAAAGTCACTTGATTAGGAACCTGAATTACATCTGTAAACTCCTCATTTGTCTGAAAAGAAATAGATTATACACTTCCAGGGATAAGGGATAGAATCCTTGGGGCTATAATTCTGCCCATCTTTCTCTCTCTGACCTTGACCTTGCCAACCATCAGGACCTAGAAGATTCCTGCTGAACCATCCAGAAGGACAGTATGTGCCTACAAACCAACCAGCAGACAGACAGACAGACGAAGCACCTGTCTCCTGACAGAGCATCACTCAGAGAGGGAAAAGGCAGACTTGCTGTTTAATCATATTTATTGTACAAGCATTGAAGCAAATAAAATTTGACAGTAATGGTAGCCTAAATTTAGATGGGTTCTTTTAAAGTGGAAAGCTACGAGAGGTATTTCTAGATATTCTGCTCTTAAGTATTGGAACCCACTTTCTATTCTGGAATCTTCTCTGAGTCTTGATTTAAGGGCCTGCTCTGTCTTTGGGGGCGGGGAGCCGTGGTGGGTTCTCCCAAGCATGCTTGTCGTCGTTTGGCTGCAGGAAACAGGAGAGGCAGGTGAACAGCAGTTGGCATTGCCATACCCTCCACGTGCCAGTTCTCCGCCTGTGTGGATGCTGCAGGGGAGGAAATCCTGTGTTTCTTTCTGGTGTCCTGTTTGTTACGGATCTGCCTGGTTCCTGGGGCTGAAGTGATGGAGCCATGCTGCTCTGAGCAGAAAGCCCTTCCAGAGTGTGGGCGGGGCTCTCCCTGCACAAATCCCTGAAGTGCGTGGGGAAGGGAAAGGCATCTGTCATGGAGTGATGGGCAGGACCCTCAGTGTGGCTCTCGCTCCTTCTGGGGCTGGCCCCGGTGAAAACATAAGCCAGGGAAGTCCCTGTCCTGCTGTGTTCTCGTGGGTCTTTTCTTCCAGCCCTCCAATCCCTCCTGTAGGAAATCCAATTTCCATGGAAGTGGTTTAACTGTCGCGTCTCCTCCTGGCCAGGCGTTCACTGTGCCCCTTTCATTCTTGCTGACGTCGGGGGAATCTATCTGCGCCTCCCGCCATGCAGCGTGACCATGCTTCCGGTTCCCTCCATCGCTCAGGGCAGGTGGCTCTCCTCCTAGGTCTCCATAACTGCATGCGAGGGAGAGAGTTGGACAGCGACATGGCTCAGGTCCTGTCCATGTTGAATGCTGGAGCCTTCCTAAGGCACCGAGAATGTCAGAAGGGCAGGTTTGGAGTGAGCTTCAGCATTAGGGACGGGGATGGCTCTGAGGACCCTTCGCAGCCCACAGGGGGGAGGGAGAGTGGGCAGGTTTTCCAGGGCCTGTGGGAGGGGGGATGTCGCCTGAGGCCAGCCTGAAAGGCCACAGAAGCAGGATGGGCACTGGGAAACATGACCGAATCCTCCTAGGATGCCTCCCTACACCTTGCATTGGTTGTTCTCTTCGTACTTCATGACCTGCATCATCATCAACAGCCACATCTTCATGTCCGTCTTCCTGGCCATGGTCTACAACAACAACGTGCAGGTAAGTGCCTGAACCTGGAGCTGGGGGCCGGGAGGTGGGAGCACCTCTGCTGACCCTTTGGAGGCGTCCCCTATTGTTTACTAGGGTGGAGCTACAAAATAGGGGTGCCAACGTAGTAGGTTCCCCGGAGGGCGTGGACGTGTCTGTGAGGAGTGGGCTGCCCAGGCCCCCCATGGTTGTGCCCAACACTCACGGCCTCGTGTCCTTCTTGTCCACCTCCTTGTCATCCTTTTCCCAGAAGCAGCAGCAGTAAATGATGATGCCGATAATGATGAGGGCTGCCACAATGCCCCCAGCAATGCCCTCATACAGGGCCACGTTCATGGAGGCTGCAACAGGTCAGAGTAGCTCACTCCTCAGCCCCTGACGTGGCTCGTGCCAGGGGGCAGCAGGTCCCTCCCAGGACCCTCTGGGCCCGTGGCAGTGTTGGCTTCTGGCCACACCCCTCCAAAAATATAGTCTACAGGACCGTGACCAGTCAGGCCAGGGACACTCCTCAGGTTAGAGAAGGGACAGATTGGTCCCTGGTTCTGTACCTCAACACCCTGGGTCACCCAAGCTCTGAGACCTCGGGTGTTAGTCCCGCCAGCTCCTAGCTCATGCTAGAGCTAGACCTGGTGTCTAGCTGAAGAGTGTCCCACCCTAAAAAGATGGGCCCGGGCCATGGCAGCTGTCCCTGGGTACAGCCTCATGATCCCTGAGTGACTCTTGAGGCAGAGGACTGGGACCCTCCAGAAGGGCAGGTGCTGAAGTCTCAGGCTCCACTTCCAAAGATCCAGTGAACTAGACTGTCCCCCAGGTGAGGGAAGGCCTGGGACAGGAGGCATCTTGAAATAGCATGCTCAGCATCAAAAAGGAACAAACTAGTGAATTATGCAGTTTCAACAGATATCAAAGAAATTACACTAAGTGAAGAATAGCTGATCTCAAAAAGTTACATGCTATATGAATTTATACATATAATGTTATTATAATGACAAAATTATAGAAATGGGACCAGATTAGTGGTTACCAGGAGTTAGAAATGACAAAGAAATGTGATGAATGTGACTATAAAGAAGTAAAATAAGGAAGTCCTGTGATAATGGCTAGTTCTGTATCTTTAATGTGGTGATAATTTCACCAAGCTAAGAGATACAATTAGCATAAAATTAAATATAAGCAGGCACATGCACACAAACACACACATACACACACAAATGAGTACATGTAAAACTGATGACACTGAATAAGGCCAGTGATGAACTAGATCGATATCAATTTCTTGGTTGTGATATTGTATTAGAGTAATGTGACACTATCAGTGGTAAAAACTGAGTGAAGGATATACAGTTCTCTGTATATTATTTCTTATAACTATGTGAATCTAAAATAATCTCAAAATACAAATTTTAAATATTACTCCTGGGCTAGGGATTTGGCTCAAGTGGTAGCACGCTTGCCTCGCATATGTGAGGCACTGGGTTTGATCCTTAGCACCACATAAAAATAAATAAGTGAAATAAAGTCACACTGTCTATCTACAACTAAAAAATAAATATTTTAAAAAATATTAACACTCCTATTCATCAATAGGCACCATAAAGTCAGTGAAAAGACAACTGAAATTTAGGAAAAGGTTTTTACCCTCCCAATAATGGATTAGATACAGGTATGTAAAGAAAGAGTAAGAATTAAGAAATTGATCAACAACCTAATAGGAAGACATTTTACAGCAGATGACAAAAGCCAATAAACATATAAAATGTGCTGCATCTCATGAGTATCTAGTGAAATACAAATTTATATTAAAAATATATTCCAATAACCAGATAACAGTATAGGTATACTTATATTAATCACATAAAGTGTTGGTGAAAACTGAAGGCCTCATAAATTCTCACATATGGCTTATGAATGTGAAAATTAGTAAAAATCAATTTGGGAAACAAGTAGGCAGAACCTAGAAATTTTGAATCTGGTGTATACTTACTTCATGACCCGGTAATTTTACCCCTTAGACTCTATGTAGAGAAATCCCTACCTATTTGTTCCAGAGGACATATTCCTATCAGCCCTTTTCCTAAGAGCAAAAATTGAAGCTACCCAAAGTCCTTCATCTGTGAGATATAGTGATAAATTATGGTTTATTCACTTAATGGATTATTCTACAGCACCATAAATGAATCAGACACAATGACACATTCACATGGATGAGTTGCTGTTGCATAATAGTGAGAAAAATAGACATCTCATCTTACAGAACAAAACATCATTCCAAGATGTGTGTGATTACATGTGTAATGCAAAAACTATATGTAGGTGTACATTTTTAAAGAAAAAGAAAAACATCACATAAAAGCATATTGTGGTTATTCTAGGAGGGTGGGAAAAGACTGCAATTTAGAAAATCACTCAAAAAAATTCTTAAGATCCAGAAACAAATGGCTATTTATTATATCATTAGTTTTTAAATCTACCTGTACTTAAATGCCACATGTATTTGTGATATATTTCATAATTAATTTTTTTTTTAAAATAACAGTATAAAGAGGGGCTGGGACTGTGGTTCAGTGGTAGAGTGCTCACCTAGCAGGGGCGGGGACCCGGGTTCGATCCTCAGCACCACATAAAAATAAAGGCATTGTATTGTGTCCATCTACACCTAAAAGATAAATATTTTTTAAAAATTAACAGTATAAAGAGAGGATTCCAGTTCATGACACAAATAGATTCTACCACCAAGCTTTTCTAAAATTCTTATGAAAATCAAACTAAGTAAAAAGAATAAAGCACCTGAGAAAAATACCACTCAGGACCCTAGCTTTTGTTTCCCTAAGTGAGAATCTAAACCTAGGACTGATTTAAGATCCTTGTGGGGTGTAACTTTATAATTCTGAAAAATCCTTGGATAAGCTTCAAATTTAATAAGAAATCAAGGCATAATATTTCCAAATTATTAATGCCCCAAGAGATTGTGCAGCCTAAAAAAGTTTAGTTTTATTGGTGTAACTTACTTTTTTTAATTTTTATTATTATTTCCTTTTCATTTAAAACTGGGAGTACATTTCCATAGCTATAAAAAAGAAAAAGTCAGAGCCAAAAATACTGATTATAGATACCATATCCTAAAAATAAAGTTTTAGGAAATATACATTCTACAACTCACATCTTAAAGATATCATGGTGGTCTAAAAGGCCTATCATTGACAAAGCCATTTCAAATATAAATTTTTGTTCAGGATCTGCCCTGGACTTCACAAGGCCAGGAAGATTTTGCACCCTGTTCTCTTATCACCAGGTCTGTAGAAAATGGAAAATAATGGTGAGACCCTGGACAGAGTACTGAAATAAATAACTAGGAGAAGTTATAGTATCCTAATACTACTGTGAAGTGACATGATACTGAGCAAGAGACATTCCATTAATGCTGACTAGAAGAGCACAGCTTTGAGACTTGGATCACAGAAGCCCTCCCTCATTAAGAGAAGCCCATATGGCTCCCAAACTATCTAAGACCCCCAACTATGTGCTTCTTTCAGCCTCAGATCTTTAATCAACACAGATGCTGAGATTTTTAGCCACAGTGCTTGCCCTGCATCTGAATAAACTGTTCCTGCAATTAATTAATCTAGACCAAGCAGTTTTTGTGCTGGTCACAGAATCCTCTGGCAACCAGAGGAGACCCTCATCCATCATCTCACACCACCAAAACCCCCATTTCAATCCTGTCCTCTGACTCTGAGGAAGCATCTGAGAGTAAGCTTCTTTTATGTTTCAAATTATAGCTAGATTTAGTATAGAATGAGTTTTTCTTCTTTAATTCCATCTCCTTACACTTTGTGAAATAAAGCTTTTCCTTTATTTTAAGGATCAAAGGTTTTTTCACTTTTTTTCAATATACCCCAATTTTTTTTCTAAAAATACATATATCCTATTATAAATATCAACTAAATAGTCATACTTTTAATATCATGTAGCCCAAACTATCAAATGAATTTGATTTTCTACTAATCTGTTTTTCACAATGTTGAGGTCTATTTGAAAACACTTTTAAATCTAATCCCTGTTAATAATGTAACAGTCACTAGAATGGCAATATGTAAAAACGTGGATGTGTAACCGATGTGATTCTGCAATCTGTATACGGGGTAAAAATGGGAGTTCATAACCCACTTGAATTAAATGTACGAAATATGATATGTCAAGAGCTTTGTAATGTTTTGAACAACCAATAAAAAAAAGAAGACAAATTTCTGTGATTTGTTTACTGAGAGCTTTGATACTGTCTCTTCAAATGGAGAGTAGAAAAAAAGAAGAATTAAAGAACATGTTTATAATTCTATAATATTATCTGAACAACAAACATTTTTCCATTTATAAGTAAAGACAAAGGAAGGATTAGGAAATGGGCATGAATGCTATCAGTGCTACAAAAAAAAAAAAAATAAAGAGCAGCAGAGAGTAGGCAGGAAAGTATCAACCCCCTGCCCTGATTCTTTATTACTGGACAATATGTTTAATGTAATTTCAAAACTGACTGTTTCTCACTCTCTCACCCCAACTTGGACAGTTACTAAAAATTTAAATTTCCAGTCTTCTTGTGGTTTCTTTAAATAAGATATCTTCATTAATATTTATCAGAGAGTTTTCTGACATTTTCTTTCAAGCTTGTTCATTTTTAATTAAGTTTGTTGCATCTTTGGACTGAAATAATTTTCATAAAAAAGAGCTTCAAGATGATAGAAAATAGCATTAAGAATACAGGATTCAGAAGGCACATGTTTGGTATAAAAAAAAGGGCGGGGGCTTTGGTCAAACTTACCTATTCCAAATGTCTTTGGATTGTACACTGTGATAGGTGACTGTCTTCACAGAAGATGTCAGCTGCATATCTAGATTGATAAATAAATCAGAACACTTTTGTTGCAGATGAAACTACTTTTATTCTTCTGCTAGGTTCCATGTTATGTGTTCCTTCACAGTACCACATCCTTCACAAGCAATTTTTGACATTAGGAAAGTCTACATATTATATACATATATGTGTGTGTGTATGTATGTGTGTATATATATATATATATATATATATATATATATATATATATATGACTTTCTCACTTTCATTTCTTAACCATAGCCTTTTAATTAGTTTTATTGAAATTAAGCAACTAACATCTTATTTCAAGAGCCATCAGGAAGTAAAGTAAAGCTAAAGTGCACTTTAATAAAATAAATTAAGTGTGATTATCACTCCAGAGTAACAGCAGAACCAGTTCACTAAAATAAATTTTATAACCCATTTAGTATATTAGGTCAAAATTCATCTGTTTGAGAAGGGAAGTTAATTTTCTCTTATTGAATCTCTTTCTATTATTTTTTACCTTAGTAAGTTGGGCAAATTATTGAATTAAATACTGTGGTTTTATAACTTAGAAATACTGGTAATAATACTATATGGGAATTATACTAATATTATATTATATTATACTAATATTTAACATATTATAATTTATAAAATAAAGATTACCCTGCAAAAGATATTAACATGTTTAGTACAATAATAATGCTTAAATTTTTTGTATTGCACCTAATTTGAATTAGATTATAATGATCACTATAAACTGCTCAAAGGTTTACCTTAAAAAAATTATGAAAAATATGCAAACAAAACAAAAAAACTAAGAAATTAACTGTAAGGTAAATAACTTTAATAACATTTTGTAAGTACAGCCCCAAGGAAAAAAGTCTTTAGAACAATTACAAAAGGATACTATTTAAAGACTTTCAAGTTTTAAACCTATTCTAGAAGCACGTGGAAGAAATTTTTTTTTGTTAAATTAGCTCTAAAAATTTTTTCTAAAGTGAAATCTATGTTCAGTCTGCTTTCAAGAAGATTCAAAATAAAAATAATAACATATCACAGGCACATGTGCATATGTATAGAAAAATATTTAAATTTCTCTGGGACAGAATGAATGATTATCTTACTACTAAATTCTAAAATTACTAAGTAGGAAATAATTTTCTAATTACAATTGTTAATAATTAATACAACCATTCTACCACCAGTTAGTTTTACACTAGTAATTGTACTATTGTATTATAGTAATAATATGTAATTAGCATTTTTTTATCATTTCATAAAGATCTTTTTGGAGAAAATCATGGGCTTCCATATGGGAAATATCAACTTACAATGAGATTCTTATACCAATTTTGTAATTTAACCTCTTTAAGTGTCATATGAGTAGAATGTATTTTTATTAAAATGTGTTCTTTAATAAAGGGGATTATATTGAGATTTATACACTTGTACTTATATTGTGAGTGATAGACAGGCAAATTTGTTTTAAATCTACTTCCAAATGATTTTTACACAAGTACGCTGCCCATTAACATTTATAATTCTTTTAAAAATCTTATAATAGGCTGGGGATGTGGCTCAGTAGTAGAGCACTCACCTAGCACGTGCAAGGTGCTGGGTTTGATCCTCAGCACCACATAAAAATAAATAAGTAAATAAAGGTATTGTGTCCAACTACAACTAAAAAATATTTTTTAAAAAAGTCTTACACTGTTTCCTGTTTTGTTTATTTCAGAAAAAATAAAATTAAAATTGTTTTGTAAATATTTTCCCAGAGAATATTATATTTATTTCTATTTGATAATATAGCCAAGATACTCACATGGGGAACAAAAGAATCTGAAAACTTACTTTATTTTTAAACATGTATTTTTTACAAGTAGTTGGACATAATACATTTATTTTGTTTATTTATTTTTATGTGGTGCTGAGGATTGAATCCAGGGCCTTGCATGTGCTAGACAAGTGCTCTACTGCTGAGCCACAATCCCAGCCCCTGAAAACTTATTTTTAAAAGAGGTATATTTTATTAGCTCAATATTTAATTATCAATGAAAGATCATTTTGAATTAATAACCAAATTACAATATTTTTCATGGGTGTATAAATGTTTAAATTCCAGAAAATTACTAAGATCAAAATTAGTCAACTAAAGAGCATTTAAAAAGAGATTGTTGGTGTGGCACATGAGGGTGTGATAAAAAATTTTTGGAAAGAGTGGTAATAAATGCCAACTGTATAAAATATCATTAATAACACTGAAATAGGTAAAATGGCAAATTTTATGTTATATACATTTTTAACACAATAAGAGAAAAAGAAATTATTTGGCTTTGTGATGAAGACACCCATAAAGAATTTGTGCACTCGGGCTGGGTTGTGGCTCAGTGGTACATAACTTTCCTAGCATGTGTGAGGCACTGGGTTCAATCCTTGGTACCACATAAAAATAGAAACAAATAAAATAAAGATATTGTGTCCATATACAACTAAAAATAAAAAATAATTTGAGAAATCATTATAGTCCTGTCTATGCAGGAGATTTATCTTTGAGAATCCCCTAAATATGCTATAGCTTAATCTCCATCTCAACTGGTAGTGGTTGTATTTTATGCTTCCACAGAAAGCTTGTGGAAGGAAAATGAAAGAAGTTATAAAGAAAAATAAGGTGTCAGGTGTGGTGATGCACACCTGTAATCCTAATGGCTGGAAGACTGAGACAGAAGGATAGAAAGTTCAAATCCGGCCTCAGCAAAAGTGAGGTGTTAAGCATATAAATTACCCTAACCGAAGTAAAACTCCCATAAGTTTTAATAACCATTTAACAGGCATTTAACATAACCATGAATTAAAAAATGTGAATTTTTAAAAAAGAGTTACAATTTTTTTAATTATCAAACTGGCAGCCTTTCTCAATGATAATAACAGGTGTGGGACTGGATGAGGAGCAAAGGCCAGAAGAAACATACATTCTTCCTCAAGAACAAAATTTGGCAATGTATGTTAAGCGCCTTTTAAAATGTACATTTTGAGATGCAGCAATACCTCATCTAAGAATTAGTCTAAGGAAAATATTAGGCAATTTTGCAATACTTAACATGGAGAACAAGATGAGACAATTATTCAGTATATTACTAAACTGGATTTTTAAACTACTATATATTCTTTGTGTCATGTTTAAAAGAAAATGTCATGAAATACATACAGTTTGATTTAAGAATGAATTTTTAGGAATTTAACCTAAGAAAATAGTTCTAAAAGTATTCAGATTTTCACTATAGCATTGTCGAAACAACCTACCTATTCAACAGTGGGAGTTTGGTTCAATAAGATATATTACTTTTATTCAAGGAATACAACAAAATCATTGAAAATGTGGTTGTAGTGGTGTAATATTAACAGGGAAGATGTAAAATATATATTAGTAGGTAGAAAAAAGTTTGCAAAATATTATACACAGTATTGATGTTTCTATATTTATAAAAGAGAAATTATATGTCTGCATATTCCTCATATGTAAAATGTACCTAGAGAAAGCAATCACATGGTAATAAGGAAAGACATCTAAATTTTTACATAGGACAAGGGAGTATAGATGGTATTTCTTTTCTTATTGTTTTTCTTTTTTCAAATATTTTTAAAATAATTGTACATCATTTTAATAGAAAACAATATTACAAGAAACAAACAAAAAGTATGGGTAAGGAGGTCTTAGAAACCAGTTCTGAAAACAAAAATAGCATGATAATTTTACCATGTACAATAGGCCTTTAATCTTTAATCTAGAATGTTCTGTTACTATAATCTCCAAACTTTTAGTCTTTTTCATCCTTGTTCCTCCGAGCACTTTGCTCCTAGAGCTGGGAGTAGCCACAAGAATTATCCAACTCATCTGGAAATACTTCAAAAAGAAAAAAACAAAGAACATCAGAATATTTCCATGAAAATATAATTCAGTTCTTTAGAAAGTATTCCCTCTACCTGTACTCATATGGAAAAATAGTCTCTGTTACTAATTATCAACTGGGTGTGACTATGTGCAATAAGAACCTCTATTTCTGATTCTACTAAGCAGAAGAAAAAGAATAAGGTATCAGTTTACTCTAATAGGCTTGGAAAGCTATCAACAAATAAGTCAAACAAGATCTTAAGGATTGGTGCTCTAGCTCAGTGGTAGAGCACTGCCTAGCACATGTGAGGCACATGGGTTTGATTCTCAGCACTGTATATGAGTAAAATTAAGTAAATAAAGGTCCATTGACAACTAAAAAAATTATTTTAAAAAAGGATCTTAAAACTCCTATCATGGGATTTGTAGGGAAGGCATATGAGCAAGCATTAAGATACAAGCTTTACTGTGAAGAATTGAATTCACAATCTAGCTTGGGTATTTGCTTATTTGGCATTTCCACTGACCATCATTATGGTCAAAGAACATGATATTTAAGTATGTAATTTCTGAGATGAAGATCTGGATGAATAATGTCTAGGGTGGGCCTGAAGTATTGAGAAGGTAGAGGTCATCAGAATAAGGAAATCATTAATGGGAGACCACTCTTTTGCACAAACATGAAAATTAATCAGTAAGATAACTTGTGGAAGATAGGAAAACCATGATCCATGTGATAAACATAGAAGCATGAGGGGCCAGGGTTGTGGCTCAGTGGTAGAGCGCTTCCCGAACATGTGTGAGGCACTGGGTTTGATCCCGGTATCACATAAAAATAAACAAAATAAAGGTATTGTGTCCATTTACAACTAAAAAAATATTTCTTTTAAAAAAACATGGAAGCATGAGTAGAAGAAAGGCAAATGAAAGCAAATACTGATAGAAGCTTCGAACAAGGAGGAATTTTTGCTTATAATGCAGGAGTGCTAGGTTGGAAGTGACATTGATCCTCCTGGAACTGGGGTGAGCTAGTCTTGGAAGAGCCATCTTCATTGAGTTGTTTGCATTGTCCTTAGGAAAATGTCTAAGTTTCAATTGGAGCTAGGACATAAAGGATATGACAAGGCTTAGAAAGTAGGTTGTTTTGTTTATAGACTAGAATTCCAGAAATAACAATATAATGGAAATAATATTAGTTAACAAGTATAAAGTGCATACAGTATGCTTCATTCATTCATTCTTCACAGTAACATATAAGGTAAATGCTGTATAATCCCTGCATTCCAGTTAAGGAAACAGGCAAAAAAGATTAAGTGACTTGCCCAATATCATGTAGCTTATAAGTGGCACATCTGGGATCCAAACTCAGCAGTTCAGTTCCAAAGTCCACACTTTCAAGTATATACTTGTCTCCAACCAAAATGTTTGGAAAAGAGGAAGAGTGGGAGGAAGAATCAGAGAAGAAGAAGCAATGAAGTGATGAGTCCCAGTGGCAAAGTCTGCCGGCAGCAAAGCAGCAAACCAACAAGTCTTAAAAGAATGGGAATCACAGGAGGTACCTGTTCTTTTGAAAAATTTGCTAGGAGCTAACAATAATCATGATATGAATATGACTTTAAATTCAAATATTGGTATACACATCCCACCACTAAATGACATTATAAGTCACTACTAAGAAATCTGTATAGTATGTGCATATACCCCCATATACAGCTAGCTTAAAGGTTACAGTTTAGTATATAATTTTTAAGATAATTTTAACAACTATCTCTTAAGAAACTATGTAATGTAACACAGTAATGCTTGGTTCTTAGTGGATTCTTATAGGCACAGAAGTTAAGTATAACTGAGAGAAGTTATCCAGCATAATCTAAAATGAAAAGCTATGATTAAATTTCATTTGTAATTATTAATAGATTTTACATATTTTGTATTCAAGTCATCTAGCATAAAACTAATGTAAAGTAGTAAAATATATATAATTTTATAAGTAAAAAATGCCAAAATTATAAAATGTTTGATAATTATTTCAAATCTCATTGTATTCATAGGTTTCTTTTCAACCTATCTCCCATATTCTCTATACAATTTATGAATATGGGAATTATCCCTTGTGCAATGCTATTCTATAAACATAGAAAATCAACAAAAGAAAGATAAAGATAAAATGAGATACAAACAATTCAAGCAAAATTACTTGCCTTTGAATTACATATGTATTGCCCCAATTCTCTACTTTACATTCCTTATGTAAACCTGACCCTGACAAAGGTTTTAACTAACCAGAAAATTTAACACTTCAGCTGTTTGCCATGCCTTAAATCTGACCATTTTGGAGCGTCTTCAAATAAGCCAGATGAGAAACTACTTAATTAAGATTTTAATTATTTTCTTGCATTCTGATGGTATCTGGGAGTCGCTGAGAAGCAGCTTGTTTCTGCAGTTTCTCACCTGCTAACACTGTTCCCCAAGGCGATGTCTGTGGTAAATTCTCAGCTCTAGGGAGCGCCAGACAGAAGCTGAGCACCACAGAGCAGGGAGGTACTACAGCCTTCTGCCTGAACTTTCCTTGTAGCCCGAACTCCATCATCTCAGTGGGACACAATGGTCTCCTTTCAGTAGGATGAGGTTAGTGTATTTTGGCTTCAGAATCCTGTTGTATCTTTGAACTTATCTGCATTCCTACAGTGATTGAGTTCCAAATAATAAAGTGGGAGTCAGCTGTTGATAATTACAGCTTTTAAACAGAATCAGATAAAAGTGTGTATGTGTGTATGTAGTTCGTACATTCAAGTATCATTGTTTTTATCCCACAAATTAGTTTTATAAGGATGAGAGAACTAACCTGATTATGACAATTGTCCTCTGTTTGAGATATAACAACAAACTTAAATAAAATAAAATTTATATTTGCATTTATGAATATCTCAGTATTTAGATGTTTAGACATTTTATAATTTTGTCAAATCGTTACTTTTAAGTGAAATTCACTTATGGATTACTATGAAGTGGCTTGGGTTTGCATAAAAATAAATAGAAAGTTAACCCTCTGTATTTGGTATGATTGGTGATTTGCTCTGGAGCCTTGCTGTAACATTATCCGCTAGAAGACAGACTTTGGTTCAAGGTCCACTTTAATTCTGTCCAGAGTTACTGCTGAAACTTCTCAAGGGTCTCCATTTCACTTCTGTGCAATCAAGCTTGATCCTGGAAGACAATCATGGTTGGCAGAATCCTAAACTTGGCCTACCAAGATTCCTGTCCCTAGTTATTCAATCAAAAACTAATCTACAACTATTGTATAGGGATTTTACAGATGTAAAAATCCTGATTTAATCACATGAGCCCTTTAAAGGTAGATTTTCTGAGGAGTGGCAGAAAGAGAACTTCAAAGCCTCAGGATTCGTGGAGACATTGCCAGCTTTGATGATGGGTGGGGCCTTACACAATGATCAGAACAGAGAAGGCCTCCAGAGACACTGGCAGATGGCCAAGAAGAAAACAGGAACTTCAATCCTGCTGTCACAAAGAGCTGCCAACAACCTCAGTGAGCTCAGAAGCAAATACCTCCCCAGATAGCTCACATAAGAACTCAGCATGGTTCACAACTTGTACAAGATCCTCAACAAAACTCTGCTGACCTACAGAACAGAGCTAATAGAGGGGTGTTGTCTTCAACCACTAAGTTTGTGATGATTGTCAAGAAGCCATAGAAAACTAAAACAGCAGTGCTTCAAAATATTCAGACTGGCAGACTGTTCTACAAATTCTGACTTTATCTAAGGACCCATTTTCCAATTCCAGTTTCTTTCTTTCCATCCATCCATCCCTGATATACCTGGCCTACATCTTCTGTTTGGTCTTTCTGTTCTACTCATTATTGCATTTGCTAGAAAATAAATAGAAAGATCAAGGACAGAATTTACACTCTGTTTTCCAAAGTGTAAGCTGGAAACCACTGGTGGTATCAACTAACATGATTTTAGATGGTTCCAAACCTAGCACTAAGTTACACTCTTCCAACCCTTCCAATTCAATAAAGGAGAAAGTCTCCATTTGGTGCTAATGTTATTTAACATCTATCAAACATCGACAAATTTCCCTCTCTAGAGCACACCTCAGGTGGAGAGCTCTTCCCAGTCATAGCAGCTAGCTGGAATTTAACAACATCATAGACTTCATTGTGTTTCTTTTTACTTGTATTTCGGAAGGCTATATTACCTTACTGGTTTTGGTAACAAATATTAAGTTTCCTTTTTAAGAAATGACTTTGTTGAGTCTAAGTTGCCCCTTTTTTCATATTTTGATATCTCTGGAATCCAGACAAATCCCACAATCTCTCTGGCTGCCCTGTTGTCCCTCTGAGGGATATACTCAGCAACTGTCCTCTCCACCCCATCACCCAGCTGAGTCAACCACTCCCCTGAATCCAAGCCCAAGAGTTCCCATATACTGTTTAGCACAAAGTAGAGTTCATTCTCTGACTAACAGAGATGTCATCACCTACAATTGTATAAAGTCTAATTTCTATAAAAAAAATTCCTCACACTGTAGTAAGTCTGCATCCCTGATGGAACTTTGTGTGTTGCACATACCAAGCTGTTTGCTGGTGAATTCATGGAAGGATGTTGCCTCTGGAACCTGTCTGAAGACCGGTCACTTGATAAACAGAGGAACAACTGAGAAGACACTTTTATAAATGAAGAATTTTATGTATTTTTTAATTTGTTCTAATTAGTTATACATGACAGTATAATGCATTTTGACATATCATACATAAATGGAGTATAACTTCTCATTTGTTTGGTTGTACATGATGTAGAGTTACTCAGGTCATGTAATTATATATGCACATAGGGTAACAAGGTCAGATTCATTCTACTATCATTCCATGCCCAATTCCCTCACTTCACTCTCCTTTGTCTAGTCCATATTATCTCTATTCTTCCCCTGCCTTATTGTGAATTAGCAACCACATTTCAGAGAAAACATTTGGTTCTTTGGGATTGGCTTGTTTCACTTAGCATAATATTCTCCAGTTCCATCCATTTACCAGCAAATGCCATAACTTCATTCTTCTTTAAGGCTGAGTAATATTCCATTGTATATATACACCACAGTTTCTTTATCCATTCATCTGTTGAAGGACATCTAGGTTGGTTTCATAGTTTAGCTACTGTGAATTGAGCTACCATAAACACTGATGTGGCTGTGTCACTGTAGTATGCTGATTTTAAGTCCTTTCTATATAAACTGAGGAGTTGGATAGCTGGGTCAAATGGTGGTTCCATTCCAAGTTTTCTAAGGAATCTACATTCTGGTTTTTAGAATGGTTGCACCAATTTGCAGTCCCATTAGCATGTATGAGTGTACCTTTCCCCCTATATCCTCACTAACTTTTTTGTTGCTTTTATTCTTGATGATTGCCATTCTGACTGGAATGAGATGGAATATCAGTGTAGGTTTGATTTGCATTTCTCTAATTGCTAGAGATGTTGAACATTTTTTTCATATATTTGTTGATTGATTATACTTCTTCTGTGAAATGTCTGTTTAGCTCCTTTGCTCATTTATTGATTGGGTTTTTTGTTTTTTGGTTTTTAGTGTTAAGTTTTTTGAGCTCTTTATATATCCTGGAGATTAATGCTCTATCTGAGGGGCATGTGGTAAAGATTTTTTCCCATTCTTAAATGAAGAATTTTTTAAAAGAGCTGGGAGAAAATTTATAGAATTTCTCAGCTTCAGACTTGTCAAGTTGAAAAGCATGTGGTAATACATTGTTTTCTTTGTAATGTATTTTTTAATACTGATATATTTAATTTCATATGAATTGAGAATAATTATTCCAGAAGAAAATACAGTTATATTATACAATCTTAAGTCACAAACACATATTAACAGCAGTTCTCAAACTTACTCATATGGGAAACACCTGGAAGTCATGATATTCTTTCCAGAATACCATAAATATTGATATATTTTAATACCAAGTGAACTGAGAACAGTTTTATTTAAAGACGATATGAGTAAATGTATAAAATATAAAATCACTACCATGAGCACACATGTCCTCAAAATTGAAATAATCCACCATTTCCAAATATATCAAATGAAAAAAACTTGTTCATAATTGCTTTTCATCTGCTAATCTCACTGGCCATAAAATGGAAAAAGATTTTTAAAAAATTTATGGGTAAAAAAGTTTAAATTGAGAAACAAAAGTATCCTATCATTCTCTCCTTTTTCTTTTCTTTTCTTTCTTTTTTTGATAGTTGGAAAAACCAAGACCATTATCTCCATTATAGTGTCCAAAATCCCCAGTTAAACTGGTAAAAGTCCCACAAAGCATGGGTCTTGGTTTGGAAATCATCAATCTATACCAACCCCCAGTTAAGAAACCTTGCCTAAATTGTTTATAATTTATATGATGTCATCAAATAACTGGTGACAGATTTGAAACTAAAAATTATGTCTCAACTCCTAATCCTGTGCTCTATCTAAATTAGCCTCCATCTAGCCATGGTCTGAAAATGAGGTTGTTTCTTTCAAGAAGAGGCTGGAGGAAGACTATAAACAAGAGGCTGTAGGGAATACCTGGGCAGCCTTTGCTAGTATAATTAGCTTCAGCCTAAAAAACTTTCTTCAGATTCTGGAGAAATACAGTAGATTGAGCATATATGTCAAAATGTACTGAAGCCCTCCTTCAGAATTACATAGAAGTTAACAAATAGGAAAATAGGAAAAGGTTTTTGATAATATCAGCTATAGAAAGAAAAGAAGGGCATCATCTACATGACAAAAAGCAAAAGATAATATTTTGGAGAAACAGTAGAATAGCTCACTTAATGGAACATTCAATTCATAACATGTAAAGTAGAAGAGACCTGAATAGAAGAATCCTGTTAGAATCCATTATCTGGTCCTTACAGAAAAGTTTGCCAATCCGTGCCCTAATAAGTTGAAATGTTATATTGCATAATTTCCCTTAGAAAGACAAACAAGTTTTAACGTGTGCTTCATTTCAGACCATTTGAGATGTGGCTCCCTGTGTAAGGGGAATGTGAGAGTTAATTTTATGTGTCAACTTTCACCAAATCACATATCTTGTTGAACTTTTGGTGTTCTTCTGTGAGTGTGTTTCTGAAAAAGATTAGCATTTGAATTCGTCGACTGAATAAAGCAGATTGGCCTCCCAGTGTGGTGGGCATTATCTAATCCATTGAAGGCCAGAGTAGAATGAGAAGGTGGAGAAGGGAAGGATTCACTGGCTTTCTGCCTGACTGCTTCAGTGGAAGTATGCAAGGACTAGACTTAAAAAAATATGGTTGTTATGGTTTGGATGTGAGTTGTCCTCTAAAAGCTAATGTGTGAAAAAAATCTAAGAAGATTAGAGGAGAGATGATTGGATTTTTAAAGTCTTAACCCAATCAGTAAATTAATCCTCCTAATGGGATTAACTGAGTGGTAACTGAAGGCCAGGAGGTATGACTGGAGAAGGTGGGGCATTGGGGGCACACCTTTGGGGTATATATTTAGAATCTGGCAAGTGGAGTTCTCTCCCTCTTCTTTCTGATCACCATGTGAACTGCTTCCCTCTGCCACACTCTTTTGCCATGTTGTTCTGCCACATCTTGAGCCCTGAGGAATGAAGCTGGCTATCTACGGATTGAGACCTTTGAAACTGTGAGCCCCCAGATAAACTTTTCCTCCTCCATAATTGTTCTGGTCATGTCTTTTAGTCATGGCAGTGAAAAAGCTGACTAAAATAATGGTCTTCTCCCACCTTTGGTGCTTTTGGGTCCCAGGCCTAGAGACTTGGCTATTGGCTTTGCAGCTCTTAAGCCTTCAAACAAAACCACTGCCTTTCCTGGGTTTTCAGCTTGCAGAGGCAGATCATTAAATTTCTCAGCCTTCATAATTTCATGAACCAGAGAATGAAAGAGAGAGAAAGAAAGAAAATGAGAATAAATTCCCTGTTTGATCTGTTTCTTTGGAAAACACTGACTTTAACAGAAGGGTTCTTGGACTGCAAGTCTCTGGAAAACTTTCATTTTCAATTAGTCATATTAACCACGTGTATAGGACAGATACTTCATATAGATAGATAGATAATCAGGAAAGACTGGCATTATTTACAGACCATATTTTCTTTTTTCTTAAGACTACTCCTTGCACACTTCCTAAAACTTTTCTTAGCTATGGTCACCAAATGGTTATATATATATTTCCATACTTGACCTGAATCATATATCTTGCTTATACATTCTGGAAAGCCATCCATGAATTACATGAGGATCCTCTCTTAGTGTGGTAGCCAGGGAGATTTAGGTTTGGCATTGAGAATTGTCCTTGGCTCTCCCAGGGCAATAGATTGCCCAATGCAAGTGACCTTTATCTCCACTCTGTTAGGAAGATCCCTCATAGTAGCTCTAGAGATGGGCATAAACCATTGGGAACTGAACAGCCCACCTTTAACCTTTTTTGGAGAAGAATGTTCTATGGAAAGGCTTTGATGTTTCCTAATATAAATAAAGCAGGCATGGGCTCTATTTTGCCAGAGTCTAGAAACTCCATCTTTCTGTGTCCTGTTGTTTTTCATCATTCTATTTTTCTTAGCTTTTATTTCTCAGCCAGGCCATTCCACCAAGGAGAACCGCATTTCCACCACTCATGTGGGACATGGGTGAGAGTATGTGATTGTTAATGTCAAATAAATACACTCCCATTTTATTTACCCCCTATTAGTTGTATGACTTGTCAAGTTACTGAATGTTTCTAAGCTTCAACTTCCTCTTCTGTAAATGGGGATAATTATAAGGTCTATTTCATAGAGTTGATGGAAGTACTAAGTGAATTAATCAATGTGGAACTCTGATTACAGGTATTGCCGCAGTCTGACTGGGCACAATTCAGGAGCCACTTGTCAAAAGAAACAAACTTTATTTTTAAAACTACAAACGCCAAACAAAACAGCTCCTCAGGAAAAACCCTCAGAGCCCAACTGCCACCACCGGCTTCCAGAAGCCTCTCTCCACACAAACCACACCACCTCCCACAATCCTCCTGCTCTTGAGGCCGATTGGCTGGGTCGCGTGGGCGGAGCCAAAGAAGTCCCCCAATGAGCAGTTCTGTAGTCTGAAGGGCAGGGAAACAGCCCAATGAACATCACCGCAGAGGAGCCAATCAGCTAGATGTTGCTGGGGCCGCTGTGAGCCAATCATCAGCTGGCAGTCTGAAGGGCAGGGAAACAGCCCAATGAACATGACTGCAGAGGAACCAATCAGCTAGATGTTGCTGGGGCCACTGTGAGCCAATCATCAGCCGGCAGCTGGGAGTTTGCTGACAGCTGGAAGTTTTCTGGGGCCCCTTTGGCTGTGGCTCTCAACAGGTATGACAATGAAAAGTGTACAATAAATGCTAACCACTGTTATTATTATGATTATGATCTTCTTTTTACATAAGTAATTTATTCAAAGTCACACTGCTAGTAAATAAAAAAATTGGAATTTGAACCAAGCATTTAGCACAGTTATTCCTGGATTGTAAAAGTGAAGGTGATTTTTATTTTCTTCTCTGTGCTTTTATTTTCTACTGTTATATAGTGGACAAGAGGGACTTCTATTATAAGAAAATAATAAAGTATTTAAAAATAAAAATAGAATTGTCACATATGAACTTTTCCTTGCCCTTCCAAAGTCCTTTATATCATATATCATATGTCTCCTAACTTTATATCATATGTCTCCTAACTTCTTTCTGACCTCCCAGATTTTTTTTGACCTGTTCATCACATTTCCCTTCACCCCAATAATAACTAACCTTTCTCACTGATTTAAAATGTAGAAACCATCACCAAAAGTATTATGTCATTTAATCCACAAAGCAATACTCACAGCTTACATTATACCTGCTATTATTGTGCTCATTTTACAGATGAGAAAGATTAGGCTTACAGAAATATAAGGTCACTTAACAATTAAGGAGCCCAATAAAGACTCAAACCTAGATGTTCCAATTCTAGACTTCTCTGTTTAATTTCTTCAGGATCTGGTTCTGAAATGTCCAGTTCACTTCTGTTATCTTGTTTTATGTTCTCTGTGTATTTCTCCCCATATATTCTTATTTATACTTAACTGCCTGTGTTATACTTCCCTGCATCACCTTGACCTTTGCCAAATATGTGCTGCTTAACAACTAACTTTATAGACTGGACCCTTGATTTTTCTACCATGATTTGACATTTCTAGGCCTCACTTTTCTCTAAAATTTGTAATCTTGTGACTTTATGATTGTCGTTTAAATGCATAGATTGTTTTTAGTATGTCAAATACGCAGTTTCTTTCCTTTAAATATTGTTCTTCACTGTGAAAACATTAACTAGCAGGAATTAGCATAATGTACAATATGCTTTGTGTAAGTTTTGTTAGAACAAAATTAGAAAATATTTTAGAACGAAATGGATACTAAACATATATAAGACATTATTACTGCTATTTGTGTATAAACATGCTCAGTGAGTAGCAACCTAGGCAGGGGAGGTGGTGAGTAGGCATTTCATGCCCTGGTTCAAATTATATGGAAGGAATACTGGGAATACACATTCAATGTTATAAAAAGGCAGTAATGCTCTTTGATCCAACAGTTCCACTCTTAGGAATTACATTATACCCTTTAGATTATAATAGATCATGTGACAAAAGTTTATGTAAAAGGATGTTCATCACTGTTATTAATAACAGCTAAAAATTCTAAGAAACTCACATGCAAAAATTTTGATATTAAGTAAAATATGGTACATTTATGTAATAGAACACTATGTAATCATTAATATCATGTTATAGGAGACAACTTAATAGCATGGAATTTTTCATCATTTGTTATTAAATTAAAAAGAAGCTTACAAAACAATATTTGAAGTGTCTCCAATTTTATTGTTTTTCTGTGGGTACAGAAAATAGATTGGATGAATCAACACTAAAAGGTTAACTCAGGGTGGTTCTAAATGATGATATTATGAGTAATTTAAATTACTTATTTGTGCTTTTTTATATTATCTTTTTTTATAATAGATGCTACTATATAGTCAGAAAAAAATGTATATAAAAAAGAAAAAGAGCAAATATGAGAAAAGGCTCTCCATTTAGTTTATACCCCAAGATTAATTTTAAATGAAACAGATTTTTTAAAGTAAAGTACTTTTAGAAATAATTCCCCTTATACATATTCAGAGAAGAAAATTTACTTTCACACTTACCCTTACCTTAGCATTATTTCATTGGATATATACAGTTATCTAAAATGCTAGAAGAAAAGTAAGAGCCATGGTTCTCAAAATTCAATTTACTTTATTTTCAGAGCTGCACAATTACTATGTAAAATGTTGCCTTTCGTATGAGTTTTGAAAGGCATGAGAATTACTAATCAGACTGGCTGACCCGATATGTTATTCTAAATCCCTCACCAATTATTACTAATATTCTGCATTATGTGGACCAAGACTCCCAAGGTTGTGGGTTTGGGCTATTACTGTACTGTTTTGGGAAAATGACTTCTTTGTAATGTATCAATCTCAGTTTTGTTATTTTTTTTGTAAAATAAGTTAAAATCTTTGCCTATTTATATCCTATGCCTCTTTTGTCCTTGCAGCCTTCCAGACTTTTCCCTCAGCCATTGAATACTTGTGTTTTCATTAATTACCCATGAATATAGTCATCTTCCAATTATAATTTAAATTTATCCTCATTTTTCCATTTGTGTTATTGTAATCTTTCTTCAGTATCATCTGCTAAATTCTTCTTCTAGCTCATTAATAACATGGTTAAATAAGGTTCACTTTTGCACCAACACCTTGAGATAACTTGCTGTATACCATACATTGCCATTTATCATTATTGGAGCCATGTTTTAATACCTGTGACAGCAGTCTTATTCCAGCCAACTTGAATCGGTTTCATAATTTTATGAGCAGTATATAACATTACTTACAGTGGCATAATTTTGTATTTTACTTAAAAACTTTTACTATATTCTGTTTTCCTTTGATTTTGCAATTTTTTTCCAAAATGGTTTACTTTACATGAACCCTGACATTGACATGTCTAAAGCCAAATGAATTATGAATTTTTTTCCTTCCCAAACTTATAACGTATTTTTATTGCAAGTCACCTAATTGTGTAAGACAGTATCTTTGATTCTTCTCCTTCTCCTTTTTCCCCCATGAGTTCTATCCATCACTACATCTTATCCTCCTGCCACTATCCCAAACAGTGATTTTGCTAATGCTTCCCAGTCTATAATGGTCTGCCTCTTCTCCTTCACCAACAACATTTAAATCATTTCTCACAGAGTAACTGTGAAATCTGCACAAATCACACATCATTCTTGATCTGCAGCCTCTATACCCATTCCCTACCACTGAGGAATTAATCACTTCCTTTTTGTGTCCCTCAAGCTCCAGACGTTATAAACTGATAAAACTAAACAAATGCCCAGAATTCAGAATAACAACAGTACCCAAATCATCGACATTTGACTCTGTTCTCTATCAAAACACCTCAAGCAATCAAAAGAAATGATGCTATGAAGATGTGACTCAGGAAAGCTAAAGAACTGTTTCACTTCCTTCCATAATTTGTAACTTGTTTCTCATTCCATGCTAGGGATAAAAAGAGTTAGATCTTGGACTTTAAAAATCACAATCCTAAGAAGGATGGCCCTGCTTTCTTTAATTTTCTTATCTTCCTTATATACCAAGCAATTTAATTTGTGTGTTCCAATGCCTTTCCTCCTGCGTGGCTGAAAGCAACATTCTGATTAAACAGATGAACTAGCAAGTGGGTTTATTTTTTAATCGACCCCTATATCTATACCCAATATTGTACTATAAATGCTAGAAGAGTTTTTTTTTTTTTTTCCAAATTGTGGGTTTAAACCCATAAGCAAATCAATTTAGTATGATAAAAATCAATCTGGTTGGTCACAACTAGCAGTTTTAAAAAGAAAAATAAAAGGACTGAGGATGTGGCTCGGTGGTAGAACACTTGTCTGGCATGTGTGAAGCCTTGTGTTGATCCCCAGCAAAAACAAACAAAATCAGAATTAAGTTAAAATCGATCAGAGTATATATATGTATAAATGTACACACTGGATTACAAAGTAATTTGTATTTCTTTTGTAGATTCCAGTAAAAAAATGGGATGATATTGGCTAGAAAATATGAAAAGTATGAAGGAATAAATACTTTCTGCTTCTATATGCCTGAAATCGATTTGAGGGGGAAAATATAATAAGTTGTGTAGATAAAACAAAAGAAATAATTCTATGATCATCTCTAACTAATTTCTGTTTTACACACTTCATAAATACTTGTTGAACAGAAAATGTTCAAAGTTGGAACTAGAGACCATTATGTAAAATGAAATAAGCCAAACTCAGAAGGCCAAGTGTCATATTTTTTCTCTCATATGCAGAAGCTAGAGAGGAAACCGAAAAAGAGAGGTGGGGGTGGGCTCGTGAAAATCAAAGAGAGATCAAATGAGGTGATAGGAGTCTGAGGGAGTGGGGTAGTGCTGGGCAGTGATATTGGCCAAATTATATTGTTATATTGTGTGCATGTATGAATATGTAACAACAAATCCCATAATTACATACAACTATAATGCACCAACAAAAAATGTAGGGGGGAAGAAATTATCCAAATTAATTTTGAATATGAATATGGGTTTGAGTGAGTGAGCCTTGATAGGTAAGTTGTTAGCATGGTTGGTGACACTGAAAATGAGTAGAATTCGGATTCTGTGTAGGGTGAGAAGATTTTACAAAACAATGATATATCAGCCTACAACTGAATAGAGCAGACAAGATGTTTGCAGAAAGACTCCAAAACAAGATTTGTTAAAACTGATTATGTGAATAAGCGACTTACACGCCTATAGTATAATAAAACATGACCACCCCCCACCACCAATTGGCCCCCTGCTCTAAATCCCAGCTTCCATTATTCAGATGGTCCTCCTGTAATTTCCCATAGCACCCTTTATCTGGTGCAACAGATAGCACAGAGCACTGGTCATTGCCTATATGTTTTTTATGCCCTCTACATGACTGTTAACTCTATAATGACAATTGTTGAACTCATCTTGTTCACCTTTTCTATCCCTGGGTATAGCAAAGGGCTAGACACACAGACCATACTCCATGAATACTCATCAAACAAATAATATCAAAAGTGACTCTAGGTTATTACTCTAAAATATTAAAGTTGTTTGGTATTTAATTATAGTTGCCATTTGGGGAAGTGAAGTTTGGATGCAGAAAAGGATTTTTGACTATATTTGTGAAATCTGTACTATCTGAAAATTTATCATAAACATATAATATTTTATAAATTTAAAACATTAATGAGCTGGGGTAAATGGTGCATGCCTGTAATCCCAGTTGCTCAACAGTGGAGGCAGAAGAATCACAAGTTCAAGCTTCAGCTACTTAGCAAAACCCTATCTCAAAATAAAAAAGTGAAAAGGACTAGGGATGTGGTTCAGTAATAGCAGGCCCCTGGGTTCAATCCCCAGCACCAAAAACAAAACAAACAAAAAACCCAGTAGTAATATTTTATTTCAAATAAATAGGATTGAACTAGAGAATAAAAGAGAGCCTGATAGAAATGCAGCCAGTGTGGATCTTCCTCCCTCCCTTCCTCCTTGTGACAAGCTCTCCTAGGAGAGGGACACTGTTCCCCACTCCAGGATATTTCTTCCTCCTTCCAGTGATTGTTTTATATTATAGGCTTTTGAAATTACACTTAAAATTCCCTCAATCTGAAAAGTCTGACAATCCATTGAGAGTATTGATTGGTCCTCTCTTTGAATACAGAGTACTTATGTGTAATCTGGGAAAAAAATTATCAATGGTGAAATTAAAATTACCACACAACCCTGAAATAATAATAATTAAAGATGAATCACTTAATGGAATAATAATGAAAATAAGATAACTTACATTTATTTTATATTTTCAGTAGTGGTTTTTCTTCAAACCTCTTTTAAGATCAAAAACACTCTGAAAGGCAGATGCAAACTCTCCCAGTTAATGGAGGTGAGGACCTTCACACCTAGTTCTAAATATAATTTCAGGCAGAGTCTCCAAACCAGTCATGGATGCCAGAACAAGCACCTCTGCTTTCTAATGTACATGGCATTGTCCACACATAAATGGCCTATGGTTAGGTCAAGCTAGTAATCACCGCTACAAATAGGGAAAACAGGCATTTTAAATGATTTGAAAAAATTCCTCTCTCCTCACACAACTAGTAGCAGAATTCAAACTAGAGTCACACATTTTTTTCTAAAAATATTTTATTCAAGTTAAAATTTGATTCAAATTCAAACTGTAAATAAAACATCTACAAAACGCCTTTTATAACCATATTTTGCAGGAATTTCATATGCGTATTTCCCTAGTGGGACGACAATGAAGTGGTCAGAGTTCAGCATCAGCCTCCATTTTCTTCTTGAGGTTGACTGTGCACAGTGACTGGTCTCCAAGCCCCTGCCAGCTTGGCAGGCTGGAGCAGAAGAGAAAACTGCAGGTCCACCACATGGCAGGTCAGCATCCTCTCTCCAGGCCAACAGGCCATTCTGCTATTGGGCTTTTGTATTTTGTAATTAAATAAAAAAGCCATGTAATGCATGCTTATTTCTTCACTTGATGGAATTCTGGTCTCTTGAATTACCTACGGTATGTATGTCATAAATAAGTTTCAAATATATTTAAAACGATTATAGACTATGTCTTTTGAGGTAAGAAGAATTTATTTTCCTTTGGGGGAAAATCTAGGAAATTGGAGGAAAGGCCTTTAAGAATGTTTGTGGCTCTTTCTTTCTTTCTTTCTTTTTTCTTTCTTTCTTTCTTTTTCTAGGAATAAAAAAAAAATGGATCTTTGGTCTCCCTTGATTTCTGCTTTGACAGTTCCTGATGTGAGTACCAATATCACTGCATTATTATGACTGATGATCATTTGTGGAGTAAACAAAAAATGGTGTCCCAAGATGCACTACTTCCAGAATATCTTCTGTCTCTAGGGCTAGTTGCCACATTGCAAACATGACAACAAATGAATTGATGATAGCATCTGCTTAATCTGGCTTTTGTCCACATGTCACAACTGTAATGTCCTTAATTGAGACTTTTTTATTTGCTGTAGTGTAGTTTCTTCATTTCCTATTCTCTAAACCAAGCTTAATTTAATCAACATTGACTGAAAAGCTGTCAGTTTTAATAGTGCTACATCTTTTTATCTTTGATGTTTAAGAAACATGTAAACCAAATGTTGCCTTAATCTGAAATATTTGGGTTTTCTGACATTATATTAAGATACCAAGATTGTGTTTGTTCAAAATTAAGAACTCTTAATAGAATTTTGTAAAGTATCTAGAAAGTGCTTAATAAATATTAGCTGATACAGATTTTTCTGGTACAGATTTTCATGCAAATGGAAAAAGTCAATCAACAATGAAACTGAGAATTCACCCTAAATGACTTCCACACTCATTTAATTTGTGAAATAACTAGTTAGGCTTATTTAATTTTAATTAAAAATAATTTTTAATCCTAGAGGTGAATGGTAAATAATTCAGTAAGAATTTATTCTCATCTTTTCATTGGTACGTTTAGTGAGAATTATGAATCTTACCCAGGGACAGTATATGATCTACCTACAATAGGAGAAAAATCATTGGCTTGTTAAAAATTTCACAAGAAATCTATTTAAGTTAGATTACTCTATAGTCAAACAAAAAACAACAAGCTGAAGTCATCCCTTAATGAATGTTGGGCTTTTATGCCAAAGAGACTTCCAAATTAATTCCATTTATGCTTTGGATAGTTTTTAAGTGGCAGTATTTGTATCTCTATTTAATACTATCAACATAAAATTGGGGCTTCATTTGTCAATTGGTATCTAATTGCAATTGAAACACAATGCATGATGGTTCAATCATAATGGCTATGGTATTTAATCTCTTCTTTTTGAATATATATTCCTTTAATTTAAGAATGATGCTTATATATGTACATGTACATGGGTATCTCCAACCTACATTCATAAACACACACAGCAGTTGTTTAAAAAAAAAAACAACAACTATTTGTTCCTATGTATAGTGATCCATTCTATAGCTACACTGCTCTCCAGCAGAGTTAGAGCCCTAAGTGTGTGGCCAATGTTGCCCTCTAGTGGTCAGCATGCCTAGGTGGGTCTGGGCACCCTAGGTTCCACCTAAGATTTTATTACAACAGTTATTTCCTTTGAGTTGTATAATAGACAAGCTGCTGATATTTTTCTTTCACAAGGCAATATCCTTCCAAGATTGTAACAGAAACATAAATAAGGCATTTAGCATATGACTTTAGGGAAGCAAATTGGTTTCATCTTTATAATACCATGTTTCAATATGCTCATTTCCAGTAATGCCATATTTTGTACAAAAACTAATTGTACTGAATTGATATAATTAAAAGTAACTTTTGAGGCACATTACAAGGGTGATTTAAAAGCTATCTGAGCTATCAAAATCTATCACATATTTTCACACTGACTTTTTTTACATAGCTTACAAATGTGCATTGTCATGACACTAAATCAGGTCAGTCTAGTGCAATGGTCACTTTCTTTCTCTTCTTTTTATGGAGGGGAAAAGACCCTTCTTTATTACTTCTAGTATATTTTCACTCAACACCAGTGATTATGGTTCTTGTGCTGCCACTTCTTTCTGCATGTTTCCTAGAGAGGAATTACATGTTTCTAGATAAGGGAATAAGGGCTGAGCTGAATGAATGACCAGCCATAGATCCTAGGAAAGGCAGAGATGGAATTTCTGTTCACAAGACCACTTTACCCTCTTTCTGGGAGCCCTGGTATTTCTCCTCTTCTTCATACTTCCCATTCCCCACAGCATACAGATCCACAGACATAACAGAGCTGAGCTTTATCTCAGAGGGCCCCACTTGCCGCTTGCTTGGTGGGAGAACAGGGCTGAATGCCTGCCTTTCAGTTTAGCATTTCCTTTCTAACAGGATGAACCCAAAGTTATTCCCTATTTAAAAATTACAAGGTGAAAGAAAGGGCAAAAGCATAGTATTGTCATTAATAAAACTGAGAGTGCTTGCACATGTACAGGGTACAATACTATTAACAACATTGGCAAGAATTTGGCATGGAGATATGTCCCTGGCAACTATTTTGTGCCCTCCAGCTGCACTAGGCATAACTCAGGAGAATCTAATTTGCATTACTCAGCATTAGACCTGGAAAGACCTAGCTCATCCATCAATGGTCCAGACACCAGCAGCATTTGAGGTGTAATTTGAAGTTGATGAACATTTGCTGTCTAGGACTATAAGGCTATTTTCTCTTTATACAAAAGAATCTGCACCTGTCTGTTGCATTCAGGGCCAATTGTGGGTAAAACTCTAAACTAATTTGTTTATAGTCTAGACTCCTAGAGTCATAATGCCCTATTGGTTTACTCTTTGTCCTCTATAATTGGAGGTTCTCTTGCTCTCTCAGTGCCCCCCAGCCCCCACATACTATCCAGTACCATGAACTTGAGCTTCTGCCCTTCCCAGCCACACTGCTTACTATCACCTTCCCTTTTCTATTTGCTAATCTTCCATAAAATCATGTATTCCATTTTTCAAGGATCATCTCACCATCAGGTGATAAATATTGGTGATGAGTAAATCAAATTAAATATGTTCTGCTATTAGTTAAGTAATTTCTATAAGCCACATAATTTTCTACCTTGGGCAAGAGTCCCACAGCTGCATAAGATCTGTAAAGGCTCTTACTTAAAGTGTATTGGTCACCAATGGGAATTTCAAGCAAAACTTTATATAGTAGACAGTTCTCAGTAAACGAACTTCTGGACCTCTCAATGATGCTTATCTTTGCCTCTCTCAACCATAGATAATATAATAGACATTTAATTTAAAAAAGAGATTCCCCTTGCATCTTGATTGGAGGTACACTATTCCAAAGTTTGTATCAAAGTCTAAATGTGACATCATTATATACACAAAATAATTTACATTTTTAAGTCAAACAATAACAGTTCTTGGAAAGGATGTGGAAAAACTGATGTCTCACACACTGAGTCTACACTAGAGTCTCACATACTGTTCACTTCACTTGGATATAATCTAGAAAAGTAAAATATTGCATATCTAGAAATTCCACTCCCAAGTAGACACTTAACACAAATACCTGCCTATGTTCATCCAAAAACATGCACTTGAATATTCAGAAAAGCAGTAAGTATAATATCCCCAAACTAAAATGGCCTACTTGGCCATCTACAGTAGACAGGATAAAGTATGGTGTATTCACCCAGGGGAATTCTGTACAGCAAATAAAGTAAATAAATTAAAACTCCACACAATAATTTGGATATACATAAAAAACAATGTTGAAAAAAAAATGTTGTGGGTTCAAAGGAGAATATGTTGCATGATTAAATTGGTACAAAAGTACAAAAACAAAACTAGATTATGCTGTTAAAAGGCAGGATAGCAGTTACCTGACTGGAGAGAGAAAGAGAAAAGAAGCACAGAGAGGCTTCTGTTGTTCTAGTTCTATTCTGGCTTTTTCTTTCATTTTGCTTTGGATGCTGGGGATCGAGCTAAACTTGTGCTCTACCACCGAGTTACACCCGAGTCCTCTACTCTCTTTCTTTTTCTTTTCCTCTTCCTTTCTTTACTGGAGATGGAACCCAGGGCTTTGCACATGCAAGGTTAACTGCCAATGAGCTACCAATGAGATACAACCCCAGTCCTTTTTATTCTTTATTTTGAGATAGAATCAAATACCCAGAATTAGAATTTGCAATCCTCCTGCCTCAGCCTCCCCAGTAACTGGAATTACTGGTATGTGCCAACATGGCCCACTCTCTATTCTGTTTCTTTAAGGTTTTTATTAGTTCATTATAGTAATACATATTAATATGTGTACCTTTCTCTATATAAAATGTATTTTATTACATTTCAGAAATGTAAGCCATAACATATATTACTCCAAAAGCTTAGAAATACAACATCAAAATAATGTTTTAGCCAGGCACAGTGACACATGCCTGTAATCCCAAGTGGCTCGGGAAGTTGTGGCAGGAGGATCACAAGTTCAAAGCCAGCCTCAGCAAAAGTGAGGCACTAAGCAACTTAGTGAGACTCTATCTCTAAATAAAAAACAAAAATAGGGCTGGGAATGTGGCTCAGTGGATGAGTGTCCCTGAATTCAGTCCCTGTACCTAATAATAATAATAATAATAATAATAATAATGTTTTATTTAATTCCTCTATGAGCCTGTCATTTGTAAGTTCATATAGAACCATCATTATATTTATGAATGATAATTAACCTCCTCATCAAATATTTCAGGATACACCCAGTTTTAAACATTTTGCTGTTGGTTATATATTGTTATAATTTGGGGCTCAGAAAATATAGTCCCTGTTATTACTATTCTTATAGTCCAGTGGATGGTGTTATGAATATTAATGGTCACAAATTTAGCAACTTACACAATACTTCTAGAAGATTTTCAAGTCAATGCCTACATGTAATACAGTTATTCATTTATGTTTTTCTCTTGCTTTATTCTACATAATGATGATCCAGACAAAGAAAACCTACAAAAACATCCAAAAAATATTTTTAAGAAGAAATAAAAATTGTCCCTGGATCGCTGCTGCTAACAGTGGTAGTAGCAAGCCTCTTGCCAAAACTATTAACAGCTAATCGTGTCTGTTGATCCCTGAGTTGTCAATGGGAGCTAAGAAAATGATGAGTAAAAGTGACAGATAAAGACCAAAACCAGTAGATCGGGGTGCTAAAATAAAACTTGATTACATCCCCACACCTGGTCATATTGAATCTCCTCCAGTCAAATTAGCCCTCTACCTTATCATTTCATCCTCTTTAACACTTACCCAAACCATTCAGCCCAGAAATAAACACAATTGCAATTCAAGAATATGGTTTGTTTGGGTACAGTTGACTTCTACAAGCCTACCCTAGAAAATTCTTTCATTTTTATGTGAGCAAGTTGAAGAAAGGCTGATATTCTGTCCAAATGCCTCACTTCTGCATTACTGATCTGACCCTCAGTCCCCACTTATTAAAGCCGAGCTTCGCAACCCTTGATGTTTGGACCAGTCACCCAGAAAGAAGAGGCAGATCCTGATTCAAGAGGGCTGTGTGGGGTGGGATCTGAAATCCTGCATTTCCACTGCTGCTGGTCCATAGGCTATTTTTTTTTTGAGAAACGAGACCCTAAGCAGCTAGAAGGAATCACTCCCATCTAGGTCATTATGCATAGTTCACAGTCAGGATTTCACAAATGTAGGATAGTGTAGAGAAGGAACCACAAACAAAGGCACTGTGACATAAAATGGCTCTCAGGTCAGGTCACTAAGTGGGTGAAGGGTGGGATGCTTTGATTATAAAGAGGACTCCCTGCCACTCCAAAAAAACTCATATGCTGGAGAGAGTTTTCTGACTAAATGTGTTCCTAGTGACATGAGAATGTATTAAGATGGTTTGTGCTTGTTGTACTTAATTTTGGACCCAGAGATTAAAACACAGATAAGAGAAGCTAAAAAGATATACAGGACTTGTATAATGAGGAAGATTTAATGCTACTGTATCCCAGACTAAATCAATAACTGGCAACCTAACTGGGCTAGATATTGAAGGAACATGATTTGCTTTTCCTTTTCTTTGCTTTAATGGATTCTCTTGCCATTGGGTAATTTCATCCTTACAGATTTTATTTTCAGAGTTCCCTAAGACAAAACTCTGTTTAAAAAGATAATAGACATTAGTTAAGTGATCAAGCAATGTATGGGAACTCCAAGGAACCTTGATGAAGTGGTAGTCATTGGCAACCTCCTCTAAAATGCTTAACACTCACTTTTCAATCTTAACATCCTTACTTTTATTGCTGTTAATTTTTTAAAATAATAAATGATTCCAAAAAGCATATAAATTTAGTGACTATTCTATACTTTAAGGTCTGGTCACTTTTTTTCCTGTGACTTTTGTTCCAATTGATGTTTATCTTCACCTCTGTGTCCCCTCACACCCCCTCTTCAAATTGCTGGGTTGAATAAATGCCCTCACATTGTACCAGAAAATTGCTGAAGCCAAAGAGTCATCTCAGAAAACTGAGAGCTACAGAGTAATCAAAACAAGCCAATCACATATTGACCTACTTATGATCTTCTTTTCCTTTTACTGTATAGGCACCAATTGAAAGATTCAGACAAAAAAAAATTTTTTTCTTTTAGAGGAGAGCTAAAACCACTTGTATTGTAGCATAGGCCAGAAGGCTGTTTTTTGGTCATCATAAAATTTACTTCCTTTCCTCAAACACTGAGTATACAGTGTTAGCTGGCTATTCTCTATAGGTGCAGTACATCAAATGGTTAGAACACTGACTTTGGCATTATTAGATGGCCGAAGTTCAAATGACAACTCTGCCACTTACCAACAGCAAGATGCTGAGTATGTTACTCTTTGTTATTCCTGGTAGTAAAGCTGGGCTGATGATTGTGCCAATTCACAGCAGGAGTCATCATGATTCAATGGGTGAATAGACTACAGCACCTAGACTAGTGCCAAACTCAGAGAAAACATTACTACTGGTTCTAATTGAGGCAGTCAGGTTTAGAGAGAGTTTTTAAATATACATTTTGCTAAATAAATTATGGGCATATGTATACTCAGCAAAATTATGCAATCAAAAGAAATTAACCTCTCCTGAGAAGACTTGTACAATCCTCCAAAGCTGACATCTACCCCCCACACATTGCACATTCTCTTCTTGGGATACCAGTAGGATTGAATCATAATGATCTGAGCACAGGCTGTAAACAACTCAGTGGCAGAGACCACTCCTACTTTATTTTTCTTTTCTTTTTTTTTTTAATCCAGTGCTTAGAGTAAAGTGAGTGTTCGATAATCTTTGAGCATAAATTAATAGATGAACTATAGAAGGAAGTGATGACCTTTACTGCCACCCTTTCACATGATTAAGACTCTCAGACCAGTCCATGTTAAACATCCATAGGAACACTGTGTGCAAAGGAGATCTTGCTCATATATTAAAATAGTTGACTGTAGCAAAGCTGTACTATGTTGTAGTAAGAGTTTGGACTTTCAAATCAATCCTAGTATAAATACCAACTTTGTCCATAACAAGCTTTGTTATTTGGAAAGAAATGACTTGAATTTTTTAAACTTCAGTTTCCTTATCTACTTCAGTATAATAATTGTTATATTTTACAGATATTGTAGAGAATAAGGAACATAGTGTATGGTCAATTCAGATGCCAGCTGGGGTTGCCCTCCCCACTGGATTATAAGATTGGCTTAAATCACTGTTTTGGGAAGTCCAACATCCTCCACAAGAGTTCTACACAGTTCCATGCAGCTTACATTCTCCTTTTTTATCATCTCTATCCTTCCTCTCACACGGTGGGTGAAGACACAGGGGACAGAGCAATAGGCGTGTAGTTTAATTATTCCCCATACCAAAGAAGTCACTTGTATAGTTGGAGGTCCGAGAACTCTCATTATGGTAAGGAAAAGAATGGCTACTTTCTCCTCACTCTGTTTATATAGGAAATTTTAAATTTGGGGTGTGTTGTTGTTGCTTTTTGGTGGGGGTTTTTGTTTTGATGATTTTTGTTGTTGGCATTGGACTTTGTTGTTGTTGTGTCTGTTTCTTTGCAGCACTAGGAACCAAATTCACTTGCATACACTAGGCAAGCATACATTAGGCAAGCACTCTACCAGTGGGCTACACCCCCAACCCAAAGTCTGGGCATTCTAAGCTTCTAGGGAGGAATGAGGCCAGAGTGGAAGCTTATAAAGAAGTATGAACTTGGCCAGTCTCCATGGCAACAGGGGGATGACTGGTGGGCTATTCCTGCAGCTGCCTCCTTCCCAGGAAGCCTCTGAAGGAATCTCATGACTATCAGGTCGTCAAGGATGAAGAAGTCAGAATGGACAATATTTTTCTCAAATTTTATAGTTTCACTCTCCAGGAAGGCAATGCCTTTTTATAACATGTGAGACAAATATTAAGTGTTTAGAAATTTACTATTTTGAAATACATTTCAAAAACTATTATTTATAAATGCAGAGGGTGACTTGTCTGGCTACTGTTTTTACCACAGTTAACACAGGGGTCCTCATACTTATTGAACCAGCAGGGCACCCAGAAATACAGATGCTTATTATGAAACATCAGAAAATTTTGACTTACTTCAAATAAATATATAATTTAGAACTAAAGCAGACACATTTTACTATTAGATTAATACAAGCAAATGTTATTAAGTAGCAAAGATTTATCACAGTTAAAATTGAGAATATCATATTAATTAACTGGATTTGTTATAACTTCAGATTGTAAAAGTTCATTATTCAACTGAAGAGAAAAATTAGGTCCAGCAATCAGGGCATAGTGGCTCTAGGAGTTCTTAGTTTGATACTCTGATTTTTAGCTACATCAGTAAATCAGCAAATAAGTTACTCCATGGCACAGAATAATCTATTTATCTGTGTATTAAAAAGTGCCAACAATTTACCATGCATAGTCACAGTGCTGGCCTGGGGAATACTCTGCCAACACTGTGAACAGATCTTGTCTCAAGATCCCTGATCTTGAGATACCTACAGTCTAAGGCAAAAGAGAGACATTTTACAACAATATGTGGCAGAGCTTACAATATAGGCAAGCACAGGGTGCAGGAAGAGGAAGGCATCTAACACAATCTAATAGTGTAAACAGGGGAGTGGGTACAGAAAAAGCTTCTATTTTTTTGTTCCTTAAATTTTTATTTTTATTTTTATTGGTTGTTCAAAACATTACAAAGCTCTTGACATATCATATTTCACACATTAGATTCAAGTGGGTTAGCAGAAAAATTGTAAGAAAGCTGAAACAGAATTCTGCATATTTTGATTGGTCTATTCTTGAGGGATGGTTAAGTTGGATGTGGAATGATTATAGGAAGATTCTGTATGTGTAGTTGTTGTGAATGAATTAGATGAAATGAATAAATCTGTATATGAAGGCAAATATCAAAACCATAATACTGGCTGGTTGCTGTGGTGCACACCTATAATCCCAGCAGCTTGGGAGGCTGAGGCAGGAGGATCACAAGTTCAAAGCTAGCCTCAGCAAAAGCAAGGTGCTAAGCAACTCACTGAGACCCTGTCTCTAAATAAAATACAAAATAGTACTAGGGACGTGGCTTAGTGGTGGAGTGCCCCTTAGTTTAATCACCAGTACCAAAAAACAAAACAAAACAAAAAAACCCCACTAAAAACTAAAGTTACAGAATGACACTCATACTATGGTGCCATTAAGTAAATTTAGAAATATATAGTAGCAATCATTTAGGGGTACAAACTTAGATAGTAAAAGTTTGGAAATGTACTAGATGTTAGATACATCCCAAAATCTTGGGCATACTTGCCTCTGGAGAGGGAAATAGAACCAGGTACAAAAAGCATCAACTTTTTTGCTGCTAAAAACAAAAGACCTGACACAAACAATTTAGAGTCTCATAGTTTCAGAGGTCTTATCTCCATTACTCTGGGACCCAGGTGAGGCAGAAATGATGGCAGAAGAGTGTTTGAAGGAAAAGTGGCTCAGGACATGGCCACCAGGAAGCAGACAGGGAGAGAGAGACTCCCCTTACCATGGACAAAATACAAATCCTAAGGGGAAGATCCCAGTGACTGCCTACACTAATGCCTACAGGTACCACCCAGTTAATCAATATCAGGCATTAATGCACTGATTAGGTTAAAATTCTTAAAAAAACAATGATTTCACCTCTAAATTTTTTTTTTTTGCTTTGTCTCATGAATGAGTTTTTTGGGGACACCTCATATCTAAACCATAAGGATGGACTTGCTTTCTCCTGATAACTCAGCAAGTAAAGGGCGAAGCAGAGAATAGAAATTAAGTCGTCTACATTTTCACGTATGTTTTTTTTTCCAAATATAATGTGTAACTAATATAACTCATCCCATTTTAGAAACTGATCTGTGTGCAAGCATGTAGAACCATTTGGAGATATTATAGTATAGTTTAAATTAGCCATGGTTTAACTTGAGATATTCTTATATGTATTTCTTAACACAATTTGGAGTATAAACATCTCTTATTGTTCTAACCTCTGCTACCAGTGTAGATTAATCTTATTTTTCACTCTTACCTTTTGATTTCATTTTGAATTTTTGTCTATTTTTTCATTATAGATTTTGACAACTACCAAAATGTAAAATTCGGTTGCAAAGCTTCTTGTAAACAGCAATCTGATTTTTACTATTATAAAGAAAATGTCAACAGAAAAGAAATTGAAATCATTTCAAAAATTTAAATTGAGTCAAGTTGCAGAGATGTGAGTCCACTGGAGTCAATGAATATTCACTGAGTCTTTATGACATGCTGGGCACAATGTTAGGCACAGTGGGGGACAGAGAGATCATAAGTGCAGTCACTGCCTTTAGGGGGCTCTAATTCAATAGGAGAGACAGGCATATACACAAACAATCTTAATATTAGCCAGACTGTTACAAGTGTTGCAACAAAGGGACTGAGAAAGTGCAATAGGGATATAAAGCAAAGATATTAACTCTAACTGGGCGAAGTTGAGCAAACAAATAAACTCCACAGCTGGTGCAATAGAATGTGATTCCAGGAAAAAAAAAATAGTTTTAATTGCCTTTGATGTTATTAGGCAAGTTGCCAAGAAATGTTTTCTTCAATATCAAGTTTTATCTCAGGAATATCATTTTAAAAGTTGGACTACTCATTTTGAGATCTTAGAACAAAATATCCATCATGACGACTACCTGAGTGGTTAATTTTATCACCTTATTTTGTTTTTCAGGGCATACAAATTTTCTGGATAGAGAAAGTAGCTTTCCATAAGTGATAGAGGACTGATTCGTGACCTTCAGCCCAGCCTATTTCCTATTTTGCTGGGATCCTCTTCACTAGCCTTTATTCCTTCATTCATGTGTTGTTCTCCTTGGCAAAATATTCATGAGGTTTTTCTCTGTGTCATGTTCTAGGTCACTGCATTGTTGGAACCAGGGTACGTTTTCTCTTCTGAAATCATTAGGAATCACATGAAAATGAAGTCAGCGTCCAGCAGCAAAGATGGCAAAGTGCTTGCTGTCTTTTGTGTATTTACTTCATTTACCTCTAGAGAGGGACTACTGGGGATTAGTGAGGGAAGGATGCTGCAGTCCAGACGCCCTGGGTTCAAGTGTTAGATCCACCACTAACAAATATCAGGCACATTACTTAAAAATTTCTGTGTTTCCATTCCTCCTATGTAAAGTGGGAAGAACCAGAATTATTGCTCCATTGTTTAGACATAAGTGATCATTCAGAGCAGAGTCTAGAGTGTGTTCTAGAATAGTAAAGATGAGCTGTTGTTTATTCTGTGCTTTGTCTTCTTCCACTTTAAAGGCAAATGACTAGAAGATGATTGAAGATGGCAATGAACGTGCATTTGGGAGAGTCAGATATCCCACATTTGAACTTTAATGATAAAATGTAGTAGCTTCTTGAACTGCCTACAATGTCTATGGGATGCCAACCCTGTTATGTTGTTAGGCAAATGAGAATACCAAGGCTCAAAAAGTTACACAACTTGCATAGGACACACCAATTAAATTAAAAAAAAATGGAGATGCTTTTTCAGGTTTTCTGCTGCTGAGATTCTATTTGTTGCTTATGTGTCACCTGATAATTAAAAATTATTAAGTCTATATTCTAGCATGTATTAAGTGACATTTTAAAATATTATCTCTAGAAAGACAAGTTAAAGGATAATTAATGTTAATGATATAAGCATATGTTTCTCAATTGCTTATTCTACAGCCTTAAATCTTGCTTCTCTTAAATCTCTCAGTTTTAATCATACATTTTTTTATCATCCTTGAATAGGTTCTGCTTTATTGGAGGTTCTAGCTTGTGCACATTCTTGCCCTCTGTCCACTTCAATTTTTGTCCACCCATTCTAACATATGCAGAAGTTCATAGATATAAATGCTTGCACCCACTTTTTGCCCATCTAGTTCTTATTCTTAAAGTTAGCATGAAATTCTCTGGAACACTTTTCCTGCCCTCTGAACTGAGTACATTATATTGACTGTTACCTTTCTATGCCTAATGTGGTCAACGCTCAGTTGTTCTTCAATAAATATTCGATTAGCTGGAGAAGGAGTGCATGAGTGAATGAACGATTGGAGAAATAGGACATGTGTATTGGGAAATTATAAGGCAAACCTCTGGTGATGAAAATACACATTATCACACATCATAAGGTTAACTGAACAAACTACAGCCAACTAAAACAATAATGATGAAGCAAAACTAACAATAATTTGTAATTGAAAAGCTAGATTATTGGCAAGTGAAAAACATGGGAGGTGCCAGTCAACATGGGTGACACATGATACTCCACATCATTTCTAAAACTGGTAGGAATTCCTAATATCTAAAGAGGAGAAGTCAAATTATCATGTGTCTGCCAAACTTAATAGTATGAAAGGTAACAGTTATCCTGAATGATTACATGGTAGTGAAGAGTATACACTCTTTAATTTGATTTTAAGGGTGAAAAACTCTGAGTTCCACGACTAATTAGATACATGACTTTGGGCAATTCTTTAGTATTTGTGTATTTTATTTTTTTCATGAGATTTAGATGATAATAATACCTTTTCAAAAAGTTAGTGTAGAGTTTAATTACGATAATTGTTGGTATAAAGTCTACTAAGTAATAAGTTGTTCATGAATTTTAACTATTTTTATACATCTACTTCATTGTAGTAAGAATCAAAATAATTTTGCCAGGAATTTTACCAGTGACAGACAAATATTTGTAAATTTGAAAGTATTTAAATGGAAAATTATTGATAAAGTCTTTACATGTGATAATTAATTCACCCTTTTTTCTCCTCTCAAAAGAAAATGAGTCTCTTATCTCTTGAATGAATTGGAAGTTATCCATAAGTATATGTAATGGACATAGGGTATAACTGCAATACTATAAAAATCAAAAAATAACCATATAATCATGAGTAACATATGAAAAGCAGGCACATGCTGTTTCTATAAAATGTCCAAGTTCCATTATGCATTATTGCCTCCAATACCAAGCCTTGAGAGAATTCTGGGGAACTGGGCACATGAACATGTTTTATACTGAACAGATCTGGGATCGGTAAATATGCAGGATTAGAACAGTCTTATCAAGTTTCAGCTTCTGTCCCAATCGTTAAAAAAAAAAGAATACAATAAGTAGCTTCTTTTTTAAGTCAAATAAAAAGCCAAGAACCAGTAGGCAAGTCTAGTGAATGCTCTCCATCAATATTTAGGGACCTCAAGATATCAAAGATCTCACAGGTCATAGTAAATGTTCTCTATCTTCTACTACACTTAGGAGTGGGAGATTCACAGTAGGAAGACAGAAAGGACTGCATTCTGCTGCCCGCTGGACTCCCAGGTGCAACCATGTTTTGATCTAGAGTCCGGATATTTCTGCACTCCCCAACAACCCTCATTGAGGTTTCTCCTGAAGGTCAGAACTTTAGTGATCAATCAACCAAAACAAGACAAACAAGGGGGCTGACAGCTAGATGAAGGAGAAAAGTGGAGGAAACAAACAGGGATCTGAAGGAGAAATTAACTCAGTCAAAACAAATGAAAATTCATATATATATATATATATATATATATATATATATATATATATATAAAATAACCTTACTGAAATATAAGGGCATGACAGACAAACTGTATAACATATTATACAATGTTAACAAAAAGAGCCATGCACTTGACATAAATACATTTAATATATTTAATATCATGAAGTGTCATTTTTTCAGAAATTAAGATGAGAAAGAGAAACATCAAAAGATGATATATGAAAGAATGATCAAGAATGCACAAATCACACTTAATAAAATATAGTTATACTAGAATTGAACAAAATTATTTAATGTTATATCAGGAAGATGAAAGAAATGACTGCTACCTACATTAACACTCCAAGATCTCTTGATGTTCTAGCAAATACCAAAAAGCATAAATTCCAATATTTTGTGCATTTAATACTTGAGGATGAATGATTTAAATCTCTGTTTTTCGGGCTGGGGATGTGGCTCAAGCGGTAGCGCACTCGCCTGGCATGCGTCCTGCCCGGGTTCGATCCTCAGCACCACATAGCAACAAAGATGTTGTGTCCGCCGAGAACTAAAAAATAAATATTAAAAAAATTCTCTCTCTCTCTCTCTCTCTCTCTCTCTCTCTCTCTCTCTCTCTCCTCTCTCACTCTCTCTTTAAAAATAAATAAATAAATAAATCTCTGTTTTTCAATAAGGTCATATATCTAGAGAACCTAAAGTTTCAGAGAGAAGAAACTTATAGAAATAGTAAAACAATTTCATAAGGTAGCTAGGTATAAAAAATTATATGGTGTGTGTGTGTGGGTGTGTGTGTGTATTCATTCTAGCAATAAGCAACTAAAAGGAGCAATGGAGAAATAATAAAGCTAGCTTCAAAGTAATAAAATGAATACAAATCACATTAACATGAAAGGAACAAACCCATAAGTATAAAAAGCCCACAAAATGTTATCAAACAACACAAAGAAAACAAAAGCCCACTAGGGAAAATGATATTCCTTTGAATGGAATTATGTAATATTGAAATAGGTCAATTTCCATTAGTACTTAATATAAAATAAATTATGAAAATATAATATAAAATTAAATCATTTCTAAGTAGAATAAAACTATATGCTTTACCTTTCTATAAATATCTATCTATCTCTTACCAATTTATTAGCCACAGAAGACTTTCAGAAATGATATTATAGTTCACATACTATCAAATTAATATACATCAAAAGTATCAAAAGGTTGTCTTGCCTTGCCTTGCCTTGCTAATATTGGAACAGGTTATAACAACCTTGTGTTCAACTCAAAGTCACATTGGAATAAGAACAGAAAATACATCAGTCTCTACAGGCTAATAATAGTTTATCTATTCTGACACATTATCCAATCATGATAGCTTTGCCATATTTTAGATAAACATGCCAAGTGTACTACTATTTAAGGACCTTTACATGTGCTATTCCCTCCAGTTCGAATGCTACCCATTAGATACATGCACAATATGCTCTTCAGCATCCTCCAATGTTGAAATGTTATTTTATGATAAAAGACATCTCTGGATCCTCAACCCCAAAGAGCACCCCCTGCCCTTTGTTCCCTATGTTACCCTGTTATCATCCTCAAACAGTTAGTTACAAATTTAGTTAGTTAGCCTGTTGTTGTTTTCTGCTTTCCCGTACTAGATTATAAACTCAATGAGAATGGGTTCTTAAGTGGTTTTTTGTTTCACATTATAAATCCAGGACTTCAAAAATTCCATGGCACAAAATATACATTCAAAATTCTAAAATAAGTCACAATATTTATATGAGAATTTAAAATGGAACAAAGGCAGCATTTCTATATGGGGGAAAGGGATGGTTGGACTAAATAGAGCTGGCACAACTGGCTACCCATCTGGAAGAAAATTAAGTTGGAGCCTGTCTCACATCATAGAAAAATAAATTCCAGAAGGTTCTGAAGCTTAAATACAAAAATAAATGATTAAATAAATAAAACAAAAGTATCACAATACAGTCTAAGCATAGGGGTAAACTTTATAATTGAGAAAAGAAAGAGATGATTAAAAAGACCATACTTGTCTGTTAAAAAAAGAACATATATGTAATAACTGTTATCTTATATAGATGATATATCTATTATTTATATACTACACAAAAGTATATATGCACATATATAAACATAATAAATAGCTTTAAAAAAGACTACAGGAAATAAAATATTTACCAACTTGGCGGCAAGGAATGAAGATTTGAGATCATTTATTAAAAATTTATTACAAATATAAAGAAAACAACTAAGAATAAAAGTATATCATTTTCAATATCAAGTCTCATCATTTTCAATAGTCAGTGACAATATGAAAGATTTAATACCAGCTAAGAAAATACAACTTGCAGTTATTATGAAGTACACTTTCACATCCACCAAATCAGTGAACTGTATTCATATGTATCATTTTCTTATATGTAGGTCACCTATAAAAACCTAGAAAGTTTTATAGGACACCCATAAATTTGCTGAATTTAAGTTTTTGTAAAGGTATCCTATAGATAGGATGATGGGATATAATGAGTGAATGATGTAATATTTTGTAGTGGCATTAAAGTATAAAAATGCTATCATCCATTATATAAATTTGCATTTCAATAGAACTTCTGGAGAGCAATGTGGCATTATCAATAAAAATTAATATTATTTATACTGTATGTGTTAATCAACTTTGGTTGCAATAACAAATAATCCCCCAAATAACAATGACTTGGAAAAATGATAGATTTTACAAGTATGAGATTCATCTGTGATTCTGGTGTAGTTGGTGAGAGTTTGTCTGTATGGGAACCAGGTTCAAGGCAGTCACTGTTGAGGGACTGTTCTTCTTTTGAGATAGCACAAAACTCAGGAAAGTGTTAAGATTTTACCCTTCAATGTAATACCCCTTTGATTCTAGCAAGTTCAAATTCTCTGAGGTAGGAAGGTGCATTTAAACCTAAGGCATGAAGAACAAGAGAGTGAATACTCTAATAAGTAATAGTAATACTTAATTAATACTTAGTAATACTCTAATAGGTAAAATTAATAGTAACAAAGCATCTATCATCTATCAAATCAGAATGTTCACTCCACTCACCTATCCTATGGAAATCACACATGAATATTTATCTATGCAGAAAGCTTGAATAGTGTTCCCCAAAATATCTAAGACCTAATCTCCTGAACCTCTGAATATGTAATCTTACGTGGTGAAAGGGACTTTGTATATGAAATTAAATTAAGAGTTTTGAGATTGGGAAATTATCCTGGCTTGTCAGTGTGAACCTGGTCATCACAAGTATACTTATGAGTGGGAAGAAGGAGGATAAGTTGGTGAGAGATTTGTGTTGACGGAAGGACCAGGTTGAAGTGATGTCAGCAAGGTGCTAATGCACGGGAAATGGGAAGCTTCGAGAAATGAAAGATAAATAGGGAGCAGTTTTTACCCTAGACCCTCCAAAAGGAACTGTCAATAGACTTTAGGACTTCTAATCCCTAGTATTGTAAGAAAACTATTATTTAAACTACTAAATCTGTGATAATTTTCTTTTTTTTTTTAGGTGGACATGATACCTTTATTGTATTTATTTGTTTTTATATAATGCTGAGGATTGAATCCAGTGCCACACACATGCTAGCTAAGCACTCTACCACTGAGTTACAACCCAGCCCTGTGATAATTTTTTTTTATAATGACAATAGAAAAGTAATTCTTTCTCACATGTGCCTTACCAGTCCATTATTTTTTGTGTAAACATCAGAAAGTATTTACACAAATTAAGATGTCTATGACATCACTAGATGACATAATTTTATGAACCATAGTTGTATATTGTTGTTAACTAAAAGGTCATTATTGTTGTTAACTAAAATGTCATTATGCGCGCACACACACACACACACACACACACACAAGGATGCTAATTACAACATAGTTGATAATGCCAAAATATAGAGACAAAGCAGATTCCATTCATTATTAGAGAGAAGTTAAAAATCACAGCACACCACGGAATATGTCTAAATCATAGAATATGATCTACTAAAAATATGAATTATATCTGTAATGATTTATTTGGAGGATACTTTGAGTGATATTATTGAAAAAAGGCATATCAAAAACATGTAATATGATCCTATTTTTATAATGAACCAGGGTGATGATATTCATTTTTATGAAATAGAATGGTATTTACATTACTCTACATGTCTGCATTATATATATGTACATAAACACATATGTAATTGTAAATATTTTTGGTATATACTGCATATATAATTTAGTTGTAGCAAAAATATATAATGATATACATCCATATGTTGCCTTGCTTACCTGGGGAGCACACAATGATGATGATTTGGTTGGAAGGAAAAGAAGAAAAATTAGAAAGCCTAACTTAAAAATAAAATAACCCTGTATGATATGATTTGAATAATATAAAATTACATATATAATCATAAATGCAAAAACAGTTAAGTGCCATACACATCTACATTGCCTCATAAGACTATCTATGATTTATTTTTAATTGGTGGGGATGGGGGAAATTTAGAGATGCAGTATAATGTAAATAACATTATAATAATAATGTATTACCACACATATATGCACATATACATCTGAGCCCTATGTACTATTCTTGTAAACATAAACAGACTTCTGTGAATCTATAATTATTTCCAAAAAAAAGTTTAAAAAGTGAAAAACAAGGGCTAAATATATAATTCAGTGGTGGAGCATGTGCTTAGCCTACTTACAGCTCTGAGTCAGCATAAAAACAAAACAAAACATTTTTTCTAAGTGTTTTTTATTCCTTTTATTTTAACTATAGGATTATTATTATTACTATTTTTCTAACAAGAGTTGAGGACCCATGTTAGTATAATCTCAGGATTATTTGGCATTCCTTAGTGTAAGAACTATTTACTGATAACCTATTTGAGCCAACTATCATAACAGGCAATGTTTATACAGTGTAGATTTCATCTCTTTCACTTGAAGAGCTTAAATTTGACTAGGGGTACAACACTAGAGAGACAGGACAGTTACTACCAATAGATTTCCAGCCACAGCCCACTAGAGCCCAGCTTTAGAGGAGATGTCACAAGTTCTCCTCCAAAGTATAGTCAGAAAGAGCAGATGTAGTTTATCATAACTTATATTTTATATTTTGTTAATCACAGAAGTAACAAAGTCTCGTGTTTTTTAAGAAACTAGAATGATTGAGAAAAGTTGACAGAGGAAATCATAAACATTCTGAGTTCTTTCCTTTTGGTTTTTCGTATAACATAAATAAAATTACATTTATACAGTAAATTGAACCTTATCTTTATATTTTACCTATATTTAAATTAGAACATTAAATTTCATGTTAATACAAATTACCAGTAACTTGTTTTCTTCTAGCACTCTCAAAATCACCTTTTATTTCTATTTTTTGTTGAAGTAAAATTAATATACAAAGCAGTGCACATATTTAATGTATACAAATGATGAGCTTGGACACATGCATACATCCATGAAACCATCACCATCATCTGGGTAATAAACATACCTATCACCTCTAAACATCCCTAAATCCATTTTTTTCAGTTCATGTGATATAAACTCTTATTTGGCACCAATTCCCTTCACACGTTTTTGGTATGCAGTACAGTGTCATTAACAATGGTAAGCTATAGGCACTATGTTGTATGGCTGGTTTCTATTCTATTCATCCTGCCTAAGTGAAACTTCAAACTCATTGAACGGATCCCTATTTCATCCACCCCCTATGCCTGGTAACCTCTGATCTAGTCTCGTCTTTTCTGAATTTGACTATTTCCATATCTCATTTAAATGAAATGAGGCAGAATTTGTTCTTCTGTGACTAGTTTATTCCATTTAACATAGTATCACCATGTATAGCATTGTGAAATTATTCAATTTCACAGATGTATAGTGTATGTCCACCTTTGCTGTGCCAAGGGGCTGCTGGTGGTGCCCAGGAAGAGGGAGCAGCAGAGTCATTGCTGGCCTTCACCTTGACTGTACCATCCTTCTACTGTCCTCTATGAAATGTCTTTCCACGTTTTCATTGTTGTGAATGAGGTTCTGTTAAACATCTTACTGAAAAAAAAAACTTTCATTGAATCTAAGAATGTTACTTTATGATATATTCCCTGAAGTAGAATTATTTGGTCAAAGTGGAAAAATGGTTTTTAAGAACTTTGATACCTTTCACCTGCCACACAAATTAGACGAAGAAGGTTGCTGAACTCCAGGATTCACAATCAATCATTGTGACCTTGATGCTAAGCATATGCCATATAAGAGGCTAACAACCTTGCAGATTTTTTTCAAGTATTTTATCCCAGTAGATAAGACTCAAGTGAAGCTAACTTATCACTAAAAGGAGATGATATATAACATTTATTTACTTGGGGTTTATTCTATACCAAATACTACTATATATTTGCTATTTTTATCATATATAGAAAATCCTCCACAAATCAGTACTTGACCAAAAAACTTCTGCACACATAAAAGACTGTAGTTTAGGTAATGCTTTGATTTGCATGATTTCATTTATGACCAACAAGTTTTATCACTCTAAAAATATGTTTCCATTTGTCTGTTTTCCCCCTGAGTTCTCTCATTCAGAATAATGATTTTTCAGAATAATGTCAAAAAATAACTTCAAGTGTGATTTACATTTGAAAAAGGAGGGAAGGAAAAAAAGTCAGTGGAGATGTTTTAAAGGAACTTTATGAAAGTGTTTGAAGCTTTGAAAGATGATTTCCCCTCCTCCTCAACAATTTCCGACAAAAGCTCAATTTGGTACTTTGCCCTCCAGCTGGTGATGTCCCTTTAATTTTACGGGACCTTAGTTTGCCTTCTTTTCTGATACCCCAATGAAAGAGGAAACCAGACAATGTGACTGTACTGATCTGAAATGCTTCCTTCTATTCTTTCTCTCCCACTACCTCCTCACCACTAGACTTTCCTTGGAGAAATGCCATTCTTTCTGACAATGGAATTCTGTTGTTACAGTATTACATGTTACTACATGATTACAATAATGTAGCTATTCTATGAGGAGGGTACAAAATAAAACAATTCCTGAACTTAAAAGACCCACAGAGAATGTAGAGGAGAGGGAGGGAGGGAGGGAGGGAGGGAGGGAGAGAGAGAGAGAGAGAGAGAGAGAGAGAGAGAGAGAGAGAGAGAGAGAGGAAGAAAGGATGAAGGAAGGAATGAGAAAGGGAAGGGAGGAGCATCTTAAGGATTAATATTCACTCAAGGAAACCATTGAGATGCATCTTCAAGAGATACAAATAGAGTCACCATATTGTTCAGGGTCTGAGTTTGTGGAACACAACACAGTAGAAATCTGGTTAATACCAGATGTTTGGTGCTATGTTCTATAGTGATAATAGCAATAATTATAGCTTCCTACTTTTTATGAAATACACCACTTTGCTGGCTTTGAAGTGCATCCTCACAAAACCCCGGTATGGCAGGCAACTGAGCTATTTATTACTAATCCAGCTTGCAAATGACCAAGCCTTTAGGAGTCAATGGTGGCTCAGAATGGTTCAGTCACTTAACACTGGAGCCTGTATTAGGTCCAGATTTTGTGAATCCAGATCCATTTTTTCTTTTTTCTCATTGCACCCTTTAAAATTGTGAATGAGGAGACCATTTATATATGACTCTGTTATCCCTGAACCAATCATTGTGATCTTTGCTGAATCAGGGAAAAATACAGCAAGAGGTCTAGAGAGAGGATGAGATATTAGAGAAAAACAAATGTCCTTCTTATTTTTCAAAACGTGGAAATAAGTTAAGTTTGACAAACTACAGACTGTTGATTTTGACACCCACCCAAAACACAATTTTAGAACAACGAATTGATGGAAAGATTGGAAGGTCCCTGAGAGCTGGGATGACTTATCCATCTTGAAATCTTTTGTTGTCTGGGCCGTGGCATGGCAATAATTGACTCACTGTAGTTTCTCTTGGCAAAAATCCCACTGGAGAGTGTCTTCTGATATGTGGAGGGACCATAGCTGCTTTGATTTCTTAAAATCTATAGCAACCTCATCCAGTTATTTATGTGAATACATATAAGATGCTTGCTCTAAGAACAGTCCTTGCAAATTAATGGCTACCTCCATGTAGAATTTTTGGAGCTGCCTCTGTGTTAAGCCAACCTCATTTTCTCTTATATTAAGTTTACTAGACCAGAAAAAGTTAGTAGATAAGATGTGTCTGGACTAGAGCAAGACATTTGTCAAATGTCTTTCCTTATATCCATGTGGAAAAGGCTCGCATAATTAGAATAACTAGTGACCGGCTGAATGATTTTATCCAAATGGATTCATATGAGTCGAGAGTGAAATTTGTAGTTGGCTGCTTTGAGAGGAGGTAGAAAGTAAATTAGTCTCTTTTGTTTTCATTTTCATTTCGCAATGATAATAACGATTTTTAATAAATATTGTTTCTGGGTTTTTGTTGTTGTTGTTGTCATTATTCTTGTTTATTTGTCTGATTAGGAAAGATTTCACCCAGCCCCCATCTTTTTGGGGGAAGTGTCCTTTCCTTCAACCCATGTGATCCTGGGAGCACAGTCAACATTTTTATTTCTGTTCATCTGACCAGAAAAAATACGTATATGATCCACCCTGACCAATTAGAAAATCCCATCTTCCCTGGACCCAGGGATGAGTGACATCTTACACTGTATTCAAAGCCTGTTCTCTATTAACTACTACCCTCACAGTCTAGCAAAGTCAGGCCTTATTCTCCTCTAGCTTGCTGGGAAAGAAACTGAGGTGCAGGAGAGCTCTTTACATTTGCTCAAGGTCACCCATCTAAAATTTCTGCGTGCCAACTCATATCCTGTGACATTTTGTTTTCCAAGCTCTTCACCCAGGGTCAGTGTTTCCATTAGGCACAGTAGGCACAAAGGCACTTTTAGGGGACCATAAAAATGTTTTTATTTTGATTGCTTTTTAAATCAGAGAAATCTAGTAACACTGAATGTGTGATAATGAATTCAGCCTGGATCCTATCCATCTTTACACCAATGGAGCCTCAAAATGCATTTAAACATTTTTAGGGGAGAACGGGCTCCCTTTGGCAAAGCACATAGGACATGCAAAAGGCCTAACATAGCCCTCCCTCCATGCCAACCCCACTCCCTCCTCACACCATGTCAGGTGTGAGAGGAGCTTACATGTGGCGGAGTGTGTGGGCAGCAGGGGAGAAGGTTAGGACAGCAGACATGTATAGGGACAGCTTCATGGAGAATGAAGCAGACCCTGTGCAGAAGGAACAGCTGTCATGGTTAAGCTGTACCTTGAGCTCCCTCTGCTTCCTTTGTCTCTGTGTCCTCAAGGATGTCACAAGGGGAATTTCTATCTTTGCTGCCTTCCACATCGGACATAAGGTGCTTTCAAAAAGTTTCTTTGAAAATGATGAGGAGGCCAAGGAGATGGACATTTCCCCTTTTAAAATTCCAGGAAATCTGAATGTAGCAATAAGAACAGCCACAGCTGATATTTGTGTTATTCTTTATGGCTAAAAATTGTAGGTTTTAGATTCTAATGACTTTTTTTTTGTCCAAATCTAAGCTCCATTCTTTCTCAGCTGACTCACACCCTGGATTTCACCTGTCTTTATGTCAATAAAATTTAAAAATATGTACTTTCGTCATTTTTTTTAATGGAAGAAGTTTAAGAAGTTACATAGGCACCCTAAGCTCAGTATCCTCAGTGGAGAGACACAGATTAATCATCAGGAGTTATAAAACACCTTGCAGGTGTTCAGCTCCCATTGTCTATATGAGAAAACAGTTTCATGAGGCAAAAACAAATTGCTCAAGATCACAATCAGCACAGTTCAAATTTGGTAAAGAATCACTGAAATGGCAGAGGCTTCTATGAAGATGAGACCATCAGCAGTTACATTAGGTTTCAAGTTGCTGTGAGAAGGCAAGGATTAACATAAATTCAAGAGAAATGTTCTGCTACCTCCCAGTCCCATCCTTGTTTCCACTATTATTTCTGAGCAGCCAACTTGTAATATTTAGCATCCCTTGTTTCTGGCTTTGGTAGCATCTTGGGGATTTCACACTTGATTTCTTGGCTCATTGGGAAATTTCTAAGGAGACCAGGAGACAGCAGTCACTTTTTTATTTTTAATGCAAATATTTCTCCCTTACCATTTCTACTAAAAAAACCACAAATTCAATGATTATGGTTACTTAGAGTACAGGAGACTTGAGTTATGAGGTAGCAATAATAATTACTATATTAATAAAAGACTATTTATTCTTTTTATTTTTTAAGAGAGAGTGAGAGAGAGAATTTTTTAATATTTATTTATTTATTTACTTACTTTTCGGCGGACCCAACATCTTTGTTTGTATGTGGTGCTGAGGGTTGAACCCAGGCCACACGCATGCAAGGCGAGCGCGTTACCACTTGAGCCACATCCCCAGCCCTATTTATTTTTGATCTATCCATCATGTTATATAGTTTGTAAAATGCTTCTGAATGTAGTTTCATTGAATCCCTGTGATACTGGGAGGAAGGTAAGACAGGGTATTATCCTACCTAATTTACAGATGAGAACATTGAGGCTCAATAAAGTGAACTAATTGCCTAATATCACACAGTCCTGAACTGAGCTTTATCTCCAAGACTTTTGCATGATGTCCTTGGTGACAATATGGTAAACTTCCAAAGATTTCCACAACCATTTACTTTTTTTTTCTTTTTTTATTGTTGGTCGTTCAAAACATTACATAGTTCTTAATATATCATATTTTACAGTTTGATTCAAGTGGGTTATGAACTCCCAATTTTACCCCGTATACAGATTGCTGTATCACATCAGTTACCTTTCCATTGATTTACATATTGCCATTCTAGTGTCTGATGTATTCTGCTGTCTGTCCTATTCTCTACTATCCCCCCTCCCCTCCCCTCCCCTTTTCTCTCTCTACCCCCTCTACTGTAAATCCTTTCTTCCACATGTATTATCTTGTCTTACCACTCCTTTCCTCTTATATGTAATTTTTTATAACCCTGAGGATCACCTTCCATTTCCATGCGATTTCCCTTAACGAGCAATTGGATAGCCACATTTTTTAGGCCTCACTTTGAAGCTGCATGTAGTTTTTATGCTCACGATTTAATCTAGTTCAGCCAATGTTGAATAAATATATTGAATAAGATGTGATTCTGCTGGAAGAAATAGGAATAGTCAAAATATAGATTTTGCCCAGAACATTAAGAACTTTGTAATGTAGTAGAGGGGTAGATGTACTGAGAGCTAATCACAAGAAAACTTTGCTGAAATCAGGGCTATGCCAAATAGATACAGAAAACATATGGGTGATGAAACGGAAGAGAAATTACCTCCTTTTGGGAGATTGGTGAAAGATTACAAAAGAAGACTATTGTTAGGGTTTGAGGATAAGAAAAATGTTGATGGTCAGACAAAGAAGAAAGAGAGCAGACTAAAGGAATTACTGTGAGAATGTATATACAGTTCCTAACGTGCTTATAGATTAGCAAATATTGTAATTTTCATTTTGTGCATTGATCATCATGAGCAGAGAATTTATCAGCTTCCCTAAAATTTTAGCTCATGGGATTAAGAGAGGAAACTTGATTCTGATCTGCTGTTCTTCCATCTACATGGCTCAGACCATGAGGGGCCTGATCTCTCCTTATTCAGGGCTCACCAACTAGATTTTCAGATGCCTCCTCCAATCTGTCAGAACAGGACAACAGGGGGGGGGCTGCTTCTTTTTTTAATGTAAATTTTTTATTTATATATGACAGCAGAATGCATTACACTTCTTATTACATATATAGAGCACAATTTTTCATATCTCTGGTTGTATACATAGTATATTCAAACCAATTTGTGTCTTCATACATGTACTTTGGATAGTAATGATCATCATATTCCACCATTATTAATTACCCCATGCCCCGTCCTTTCCCCTCCAACCCCTCTGCCCTATCTAGAGTTTGTCTATTCCTCCCATGCTCCTGTTCCCTATCCCACTAGGGATCCGCCTCCTTATCAAAGAAATTCAGGTTTTAATTTTGGGGGATTGACTAACTTCACTTAGCATTATCTTCTCTAACTCCATTCATTTACCTGCAAATGCCATGATTTTATTCTCTTTTATTGCTGCATAATATTCCATTGTGTATATATGCCACATTTTTTAATCCATTCATCTTTTGAAGGGCATCTAGGTTGGTTCCACAGTTGGAAATTGTGCTATTGGGAATTAGCTATTGGGAATTGTGCTGCTATAAACATTGACGTAGCCAGTATCTATTTTTCATTTTAAGTCATCTATCTGTCCATATCAGTGAGGGAAAGAATCCTCTGCTTGCTTCCACCTGACTCCAGTACCAAGATACAGGTCAAATGGCTTGTTAATTTGTAGCAATAGGCAATAAAAATGCATTGTGTTTGGTATTTGGAGTATTTTACAACTAAAAAACTACACGGAATGGTAAAAATAGTCATCCTATTTAACACTGTTTAATTCTGAGTTGACTTGTGGATAAAGAACACTGGCTGTGAGGTAAGGAGTACTGCATTCTGGTCTCAGTTCTGCAGTGTGGACTTTACTAAGCCCTTCCTTATGAAGCTTAAGTCCTCATCATTAAAAACATTAACATTCCTGGACTTTAACATTCCGTGTTAATTGTCTAACAAAAGGGATTCCAAGGGTGATCCCATCCAAAGATTCCTTGGCTGGTTCAGAATAAGTGATCATTTTCTTTTTCAAAAGAAAAATTGTTGTATCTTTTGTCCTAGCGGCCCTTTGGGGAAATGTGTGAAGGAACAGAAACCAAAAAAAAAAAAAAAAAAAAAAATCTGCCTTTGAAGTATTTTGTCCTTATCAAAGTCCAAAACTCATTTATGTCTCTAATCTCTGTGTGGAGCCAGTTCTCTCTTTCTGGCTCTCTCCCCTGCCCCCTTCCTCCTTATGCCTTTTTGCAACATAGTGAACAACGCTAGACACTGAAGCCAGACAACCATAGAGACACAGGATTTCATCCAGCATCCAATACTTCTCACCATATGGCCTTTCCTGAATTATCTTGCCTCTTTCTAAGACTTGATTTTCATACCAATTAAACAGAACAAGTAATATTTATTTGCAATATTGTTCTGTGGATTATATAGAATGAAGTACTGACCAAAAAAAAAAAAAGTAAAGGAAAAAAAAAAGAGTGAAAAGCCCAATAAAATAGAAACTATAATGAGAAAATCAAGTTCAGCATCTTCTCTATTTTGGGAGGCAATCAGTAGAACCACTAAAAGTGTAGTCAGACCAGATTCACATCCTGGCCGTAGCATCCACTTAACACCTCTAAATCTGAGCTTATCTGTTATATGGATATCATTCTCTCTGACGGGACTGTTGTGGGTGTGATATGAGGTAATGTCTGTATAACAATTTGTGTATAAAAAAGATTAAAGGATTGTTATCGTTGTCATTGATAATTCATTAATTAACTCATCTATCCACTCCATCATCATTATTTCTGTTCTATAAAATATTTCCTGAGCTCTGTAGACATCCTAAGCTTTATTCTGTTCTGGGCAGATAACCACAACTATGCTTCATTTATTTTCTTCCCCAATATGAGTTTATACTTTAGAAAGTTAATAAAATAAGAGACGTAGATATTTCCAATCCAAAGTTTCATAGTATGTACAAGAACCAGTGAAATGTCAGAGAAAAACATTTCGCTTGGCTAAGGGAGTATGTTCAGAGAGGGTTTCCTCAGGGGGATGATGAATCTGTTGAGTCAGGAAGGATTAGCAGCTACAGTTCAATCAAAGTAGGCCTAGAAAGGATGTGGAAGGCCTGATCACACAAAGGTAATTCTCCAGTTTTGGGTTCTCTTAGAAATCACCCCCGGGGAGCTTTCGAAGACCTCAATCTCTGAGCTCTTTCAGGTCAATATAAACTGTATTTCTGAGAAAGCAAACGGACTTTAGTGTTCTTCGAGCTCTGTGAGTGATTTCAGTGTGCAGAGAAGTGGGAAAGCAATGGCTTAAAGTTTGGTGGCATAATTAATATGTGGATAGAAAACAACAGTTCTGAGATGCACAGGGGCCTGTGAGGAAGAACATAAGAAAAAAGGCAACAAGTAATTGACTTTAACATAATAATTAGCCATCACAGAGTTTAAGAGGAGAGGTCAGTGGCCATTTTTGAATTTTAGAAAGATCTCTTGAAATATAACTCAGTGCTGAATTCCAGAGGAAGCAAAATTGAAAAATAATGTGGTGTAAAATCTTCAGAAAACATATAATTCTTCAACTAGTCCAGGAAGTAGGCTTTCTAGATAAACCTAATAGACATGTGGTATTTATAGATATACTGATCCCTTGGGTTTTTCCTTAGAAATCCAGAAAAAGATCTTGGTATATTGAAACTTTCATATTTGCAGTTTTAAGATTTTCTTAAAATATTGAAAACACATACCAATGAACCTGAGTGACCATTCTTTAAAGGGTATTCCATCCTTGAGGTGTATGAAGCCCGTGTTATACTGTAGATCAGGCCAGGTTGTTAACAGGCTGCTTCTCAGACAAGAGGTCTCCAGGCTTCCCAACCTTCTTGTTCTTAATCCTTCTCTCTTCTGGTTAATTGTTCTCTTTGCCCTTCAAAGCACTGGTGTGTATAATTCCACCTGTCGTTACTAAAATCAGTGCTTCTATTAAAAATTATTTTAAAATGAAATGTACCACTGACTTCTGGCTCAGACTGGAATCATTGTGGATCTGGAAAAAACCTCTGGGAATGGAATGAAAGACGTGTTGTAAAGAGAGCTGTGAGGCTCAGTAAGTCCTGGGTGTGGGAGGGAGCTATCTTTTGACAGGGTGGAGGGCACTTACTGCAAGGGTACCTAAAAGCAGACCCCTATCATGACACCAGCAGGCAGAGCAAGGACAGATGAGGTCATTGAGCAGCAGCTGAGGCAGCAAAGACCCACACTGAGAAGGGGGCATCTGACTAGCTGCTTCTCCAAGGGAAAGATGGAAAGAGATGATCCTTCTGGACCCTAAGGAAGAGACTCAGAATGCACAGGCAGCTACCCCAAACTTCCTGCTTCTCGCTTCTCGAAGGAGCCAGACCTTCACAAGAAAGCTGAGAGTTACATTTTTACGACTCAACAGTGACACCCAGTGACTCTCTCTGTCAATCCCAGGTGGCTGTTCCCAGAGGATCTTCCAGAAAACACATTTCAGTCTCCATTACCTTGTACTCAGACTGCAGCAGCAATCATGTCAAATTCAGTCCTGAAACAGACAAACATAATAATAAATCCAAATTTGTATTAACATAATCATCTGGCTGTTGAAGTATATTCCTATCCCCTGAGGGGCCAAGTCAGATTCCAGACACACGCCATGTGTGCTTAACTTTGGAATCACAGGAAGAGAGTATCTCCCTCATATCCTGGGCCTGAATTTCATGGGATCTTATTGACTGTCAATTTGGAACATGGGTGCACACACTCATGTGTCCCACATACACGTTTGGGTTCACAAGATCTAGAATTTGATGATGGAAACATGACCCCCCAGAAACAGGATAAATAGGCACACATCTTTATATATTAGGCCCCCAAACCTGGACATGGAGAGAAAGATTAACAATTTACAGTGTAACCAGAGGGAAGCAACCAGCATTCCAAGTGGGATTCCAAACTATATAATATATAAAAAAAATAAGCTGATCTAAGGACACAGTCTAGGATTCAAAACCTCCCTAGGGACTAGGGCCAATAGCAGGAATGCTTTCCTTCCAATTCTCAAGGGTCTTGTGGTAGGTAACACAGGGATTTTGCTGGTTTCATCTGGTTTGAAGAGATAGAAATACAGGTAATGAGTGGAAGTAACAGGGAACTGCTTTTCCCTCAATAAGGATCCACTTTATAATGACAAGATCTACTGGGGAAGGAAGGAATTCCATATCATCAAAACATAACCTAGCGTATTTGTAGTGATAATTTCAGTCTGAAAACAAAAACATAGGAGGAGTGGATATAGAAAATTTCTTGAGCAATTTCTTAAGTAAAAGGGATTTGGGTGGTCAAGAATACAGGAAGAAAGGATTTAGATGAGTGATATTTTTTTCTCTCAGTTTTTTTAATCTAAAAATAATCTGTTCCTTTCCTTTCCTTATCAGACCAGCACCTTTTGTGTCTCAATCTACATAGTGAGTAGAAGGTGCACACTGTATCCACCTATGTTCAGATATCTTGACATATGAAAAAAAAAAAGATATTCCTAAACACACACACACACACACACACACACACACACACACACATTTTAGTTTTCTTCTTTTCTATTCCTTCATGCCCACCTCCCCTCCCCCAGAACAATTTAATTAGAATCAGGGTCTGACCTCAGGTACCCTCAGCATTGACCCAGGAGGAGAGCCCTGCTTTGTATAGATCTATCTTCCCAGGGAACAAAGGGGCACATAAGCTATGATTGTCCTCTGCCCTGGATGATGTACATACAGTATGACCTTGACCAGGGAAGGACACGTGGAGGAAGAAAATGGTGACACAGAAAGGCTATGCCTCAATCTAAATGGGCCACTCCAAAATTAATGTTAAAATCTAATTCCTTTCTTCGGGATATGAAGAGGTAAAATCTTTAGGATGTTGTTAGTTCATGAGGGGTTTGCCTTTTATAAAAGAAATGTCGGGGATCACTTTTACTTTTCTAGCATGTGAGGCCACATAGAAAGTACCATGTCTGAGGACAAGACTCATCAGACCATACCTATTGGCACCTTAATCTTGATCTTCCTAGCCCCCAGACTATGAGAAATAAATTTCTATTATTTATGAATTATGCAGTCTAAGATATGTCTCTATAGTGGGCCCAAAGCTCCAAAGTTGTCTAGGAGATGAAAACATGCTATTTCCCCTTTAAATGTTAGATTTACTAATTCCTTAATTGTTTCTAAATTATGCAAAATACATTTCCCATTTTAACCATTGCTATTATTCCCTGCTGTGTCTTACTTACCCCAATCTGCCAATGGATTATGGATTATGGAAAGAGAGAATGTAAAGAGAATAATGAAAACAAAAAAGAAAAAATGCAACAGAGAAACTGTAAAGTATAAAAGAATCCATCTGGGATATTGATTCAGATGTAGATTGTTGCTCAATGAGAAGCAGTAAATAAAAATGAGTCTTGAAACACTGATCTGGGCTAGGATCAGTATCAAATATATTTGGAGTAAAGGATGAGGTCAGAGAAGTTGGTAAGTAAATATGAAGGATATCAAAACTCTAGCCACACAAACTAAAGTGGATTAGTCATGACATTCAGCAGGAATGTCAACTTGGAATTGAGACCCAAGACCAGTCCTAAACCTGTGTGTCCGCTGAGGAAGTCTCAACTATCAGGAACTGACTGGGCTTTTGTATATGAATTTTAATTCCATTTTTGACATTTTTAGTGATGTGAATTGAGGTAAGTCACTTCCCGTTCTTAATCCATGTTGCCCTTGTTTGTAAAATTCTAACTGATGAAATCCTGTTAATCTGAGGGTTAGCAGACTGTATATGAAGTTCCAAAGACAAAACTTGACATACTATAACTGTTACTTATTAATAATCATCAATATGATAAATCTAGGCAAGAAATGTGCAAAGGCATCCAGTCACATGACAATTCTGTGCAACTGTGGATACGTTGATTCAGATTTTCTGACATCGTTTTGATATATTTATTGCCCTCTTAAAGCTGATTCAACATGTTAAAAGTTCTCCATCCCAGCACTCCACCAGTATGGAGGAAGGCAAGTCTACCCTTCCTTCCATCTCATCCCACCATGTTTTCTCCTTTCTTTGCTATAGCAACTGGCCATACTTAGGTGTAGCCTAACAGAACCCAATTTCAGTGGCACTGTGGATCTCTTACGTTTTTCTGCCACATTCATAGATCCCTACAGGAACCTGATGAGCTGTTCTGGATCCTGGACAAACTAGGAACTGAGAGGTAATTGTCACTTCCTGGTAACTATTGAGACACATTCCATAAAGTATCTCAGAACAGCACTAGATTAAGCTCCAGTATCTCCTAAAAGCAATCAACTGAATGATCTCTGGGAAGTCCACACTCCCTCTTTCCCCTTCTGCATTTCCCTAATCCTCCAAGTCTGGGGCTTTTCCTCTTTAGCTGTTTCTCTTTTTAGACACTTGGCTCATCCAGTGATCTCAAATAAACTACTAACACAAAACCCATTTCTCAGACTCTGATTTTCCGGGGGCATCAAGCTATCTAGGCTAAGAGAAGTATCGAGAATGCCACACTGTTAGCACTAAAAGGCTGAAAAGGTGTCAGGGATAATGTAGTTGATTCCCACTTCTCATGAATGAGTATGCAGAAACAGATTTAGTGACATCTTCAATGCCATACAGCTAGGCAGCTTTTGCAATGGGAGATCAAATATGTGAAAGGAGAACAACTTGGGGTTGAGAGGAAGGGACCGAAGAGGAAAGAGAAGCAAAGTTGCCTGGATGATGAGAAAAAAGAATTGCGAGCAAGCCATTAAAACATCTTAGCACAGTGGGGATGACATGTATTGAATCTACCCTGTCAGCAGAGCAGAGCGCCATACCTACCCTGATAAATGCCAGGTTCTCTTGCTGACACTTGATAAAGGTTCCATGCAGCAGCAGAGCAGCATGCAGCAATGGGGTGAGAGTGTACTGGCTGTTTTCACCTCCACTGTTCTCCAGCATACCATAGAATAGAAGCTAAATGAGGGTGGAATAATGAGCGAATGAGAGAAAACCCCACCTCTTCATCATAAATGTATACGTACAGGCTTTTCCCTGAACATTTGAGCATGCATCTTTTTTTTTCTTTATTTCTGCTTTTTAATATTGTCTGTTTATTAAAACAGAGCTTCAAGTGTTCATGTTCCAGTGAGGATAGCCACCTTGAGTTACTGTATAGCTCTGTGTGTGTTTGTGTGTATACACACAAATTATTTTTCATATGTATTTGGGAAGTATGAATGAATGTACACACAGGAATGTATAATATGCCCATATATATTCCGTTTCTTTTTTTTTTTTTTACCTATCCACTATATATGCGTTTCATGTCAGTTTACTCAGACCTCTGACAATACTGTCACTTCTCACACCCATGTATTACAACATGCTAGTGATCCCTTAACTTTTTTACATCAAGAAATTAGGGATTTGGAACTCTTTATATGCACATTGATGTAAACATGCTATCTTTACTTCTCTCTCTCTCTCTCTCTCTCTCTCTCTCTCTCTGTGTGTGTGTGTGTGAGAGAGAGAGAGAGAGAGAGAGAGAGAGAGAGAGAGAGAGAATTAGGATAAATCCAGGGGAACAATAACACTGTGCCACATCCCCAGTCCTTTTTATTTTTATTTTGAGAAAAGGTCTCACTAAGTTTCCCAGGCTGACCTTGAACCTGCAATCCTCCTGCTTCAGCCTTCTGAGTAGTGGGGATTACAGGCATGCACCACTGCACCCAGTTCATAGAATTATTTTATTACATCAATACTATTTTTTCAGTTGCAAATTCTCAAAATATTTCTTTTATTCATTTAAAGAAAAAAAAAACAGAAATAAAAAATAACCTACTAATTACCTTGTGCAGATAATCTGTTGTTTACTAGAGCTAAACAGGTAAGGGTGGTGCTTGAATATAGATTATTAATTTAAAAACTTTTCTTTAGCATTAATTTGCACGAGATTTTTTTAAAAAACTCAAAAAATCTTACCAAAAAATCAAATAACCTAATTAATAAATGGGCAAAGGAACTAAACAGACACTTCACAGAAGAAATATGAACAAATATACAAAAAAATTATTCAGTATCTTTAGCAATTAGAGAAATGCAAATTAAAACTACACTGAGATTTTATTCCACTTCAGTCAGAATGGAAACCCTCAAAAATACAAGTAATAATAAATGTTGGCAAGGATGTGGGGAAAGGGTATATCATACATTGTTAATGGGACTGCAAATGGGTTCAACTACTCTGGAAAGCAGTATGAAGATTCTTCAGTGCCACAATCCGGCTGCAGCAAAATAATGGTGGGGGTGACGAGCAACTTGTGTAGATTGATACAGCAAGAGTGGGAGCCATTTATTGTAGGACAGGAGGGGTATATATACATTCCACACAGCTTATCTTAATTAACATAAACTAGATACAGCAGTCAACCAATAAGGAATCTCCACACTTAATGGCTCACTGGCGTTACTTCACAAACCACTCCCTCTGCAAAATGCCAGGAGCCATCTTGACTTGTTTACAGACACTAACACTTCAGAAAACTTGGAATGGAACAACCATTTGACCCATTATCCTACTCCTCAGTATATATCTAAAGGAGTTACAATCAGCAAACCACACAAACACAGTCACTTTAATTTATAGCCACTCAATACACAATAGCTAAACTATGGAACCAACATAGGTGACCTTCAACAAATGAATGAATAAAGAAAATTTGGTATTTATACACAAAGGAATATTATTCAGCCATCAAGAAGAATGGAATTATGGTATTTGCTGGTAAATGGATGGAACTGGAGAACATCTTGCTGAATGGAATAAGCCAGTCCCCAAAATCCAAAAATTCTCTCTATTTATGAATGCTAACATACAAAAAGAGGTGTGGGGAGAATTTCAGTGGATTAGACAAAGGGGAATGAAAGGAGGGTATGGGGAATAGGAATAGGAAAGACAGTAGAATAAGTAGGACATAACTTTCCTATGTTCATATATGAATATATAATCAGTGAAACTTCACATCATTTACAACCACAAGGATAGGATCCTAATTTATATTCCGTGTATGTACAACATGTCAAAATACAATCTACTATCACATATATGTAAACAGAACAAATAAAAAGAAGAATAAAACTGTAAAACAAAACAAAAAAAATTGTCCTTATTTGACGTCCATCTCCAGGGAGTAGATGTTATTAGGGCTGACATTAATCTGAATATATATATATATATATATATATATATATATATATATTTTTTTTTTTTTTTTTGTCTTGAATACTGCCAGGCATAGTACATTTCAGGTGCTTCTTACTTTAATAACAGAGACAGGAATCTTACACAGCTGAACCTAAAGTTATTCTGGTTAAAATTGTATACACATTTTTTAGCCTATATTAGATACAGTATAATATAAAAAGTGTCCAGATTTTTATAGCTCTTAACACACTATTAAATTACTTGGCTACTGTTTTATTTTCATATTGTAACACAGGAATATGAGGATTACTTCTGTCTGTTTTACAACTTTAACCCTCGCTACCATTTGGCATAAGATCCAAAATATTTGGGGGGAGATCTGTGCAAAATGCAGTTTATTTCCTGATCAAATTAGTAAACACAATACATACTGTGGATTTATTTTTCAGTGGTGACTAAACATATAATTCTTTATGAAGTAATTACCCATGATATTTACCAATGCTTTTCTAATACCATGTCTTTGGACATGACATTGAAGTTCTTCCAGTATGTCTAAGAGAAGTAAGAACTCTCCCTTCAACCTGCCAACTCCAGTTTTATTCATTGATGAAATAGGGTCTGGGTAATATCTTATTGACAAAATTAAGGTGATAAATTGCTATAAAAACATTGAAAGAGACTGATTCTAATAAGCTTCTGACTTATGGAACAATGAAGTTGGACAGGATACACTGACTTGCCCAGAGCTTCCTTCTTCAGAGTAGACATGTCCATCCTAAACCAAGATCCTGGGTCGATTGGGTGCTTTTGATAATAGCTTTCAATTTCTGCTAGTGATGCCTTAGTTTTCTTGGTCATTGTATATCTATGACATGACTAGTATAGTAATTCTATAGACCAGGATTTTTGGTATGTTCATAGACTCTTCTTTATTTTTTGACTCAATTTTTCCTACTTGTATTTTAGCAATATTATTTTGCATGAGTTTTTTTTTTTAACTGGATGCTTTCAGATTCACAGATAATAAATCAGATATAAATAAATTTTATTCACTTAAACTTTTTTTTCAGAAAAAAATCTTTATTTTATTTATATACTTTATTATTTTTTTTCCTTTTTCCCAACCTCTCAGTCTTTATCTGTTGAAAGCTATTAGTAATTTTCAAGTCCCTCTGGTCAAGTGCCACCCTTAAACATAAGATCAGTTATCCCACAAAAGAATCAAACTGAGCAGAAACTCATGATGGGGCCACAGTGTCACCAAGAGGAAGGGAAGAACACAGCAAGGGCTGCCCACACGGAAGGTCCGTGGAATGACTGTGAACCCAAAGAGACAGATGACACTATACAGCAAGTATCTATTAAGTGCTTACAGTGGACAGTGCACCAAGGAGGCCACTGAGTGCTGAAGGAAACATCTCTGAGCCTTCACGTGAAGCAGGAAATACTGGGGACTCTTGTCTTAAAGGTGAGGAAAATGAACTTTCAGAAAGGTCATAGGGCTCATAGTGTCAGAGCTGTGACTGGAATCCAGGCTTTCTGATCCCCAAACCCTTGTGACACCACAGTGAACTACAAGCTTACTTATCAAAGTCCTAGAAATCATCTGTCCACAGTCATGGTCCTTGCAATCATCCACTTCTGTCAACACACTCACTTTTTCTTCAAATAATATTGACTGAAACAGTGAATAAAAATAATGGGTGGGGCATTTTCATCCACCCAGAAACACTGAGAATGTGAAATCTACACTCCAATCTATGTCACCTGAATAAATAACATAGAGAGTAGGAATACAGGCAATGATCAAAATCATGTTGATGCGGTTCATATATGGTGACTGTGGTGTGCACTATGTGCCAGACACTTCTCCACGATGTAATTTAGATTATCTCATTTAATCCTGGTTGCAGATAATTATCTATGGTCCACCCCATATCTCCTTGTCCCAACTAAATCCATCTGCATCTAAGATGGATAATTTCTATACTAAGAGATTCTTCCCTCAAGTGCCTGCAACTCTTTGCTCTCCCGATGACCTTTACTCAGAATCCCAGGAGTTCCCTAGTCTGTAACCAAATGTCAGGGAGTTAGTGCTCCCACAGACAACTCTTAACCAAGGTCAGACAGGAGTTGGTTGATGAGTATCCCAGTCTTCTGACCTCTTGTTCAGACAACTCTGAGCCACCTTCCACAAATTTACTCAGAAGCCTACAAGGGAAATCTATTAATTATCAAATTCTTTATATCTATCTTATAATTTCAAACCCATCCTTCTTACCAATACTTTCTGATACAGTCTACTAAAGAAACTTCCTGATCCCCAGTTTCTGTCTCAGAATTTGCTATTGGATAGAAATAGTTCTATAACCCATTTCTCCTTAAGACAAGATTTGGAATGGAAGCAATCACTGGTCAGTTTAAGAAAGTAAGCAAATGATTGTTCCTTTCTGGGATGATGATGGCATATGTCATGTTGTAGACTCATAATCACTAAGAGTTTCATGTTGAGGCTAACTGAAATGAGATGTAAGTGGAAGTAGAAAAGACTGGCTTATGTAATAGCTCTGGCATTTAAAGATATAGAGACAATGATAATTACAAAGTGATAGAATTTGATGGGTTTGGATAAATTCCCTAGAGGCCTAGATGGCAAAAACATAGGCTTAGTTTAATCACTATCAACACAAGGTATCCTGTGAAAGCCAGAAACACTCAAGACAACAGTTCTAATCCAGACAAGGTTGGTTCATTATCAACTCAGAAGTTGGACTCAAACTCTCTTAAAAGAGAATAGTAGGGAAGAAGAGTAACATGGATTTGCTCATCTCCAACAACCAGGGAGAAGAGCATCCTGAAGATCAGATCCAACATTAAATATAAAGCTGCTCTAAGGAACTACCAAGATGAGGGATTATTTAAGCAAGCCCAGTAAACATGTCTTCAATAATTTATTGTCTTAATGTAGGACAGAATTCAAAGACTCAGAAAGCAGGTATCAGGGTAAATGCCTCTGATAAATGAATAGATTTCTTGAACCCTCCAGACTGACAAATATACCTTTATTCCTTTGCTAAGAAATTACAGACTCTCAGTGCCTAGAAATCAAGCATGGACATGGTTGAAGACAGCTCTCTCTTAGCATGTTGATCAAAATGAGGATTTTTGTCCATCTTCTCTCATTAACTGCACACAGGCCACACAGATTTGTGACTTATAATGGCCTCAAATGAGGAGGAAATGACTTATTCCACGAAGAGGAATAGGGTGAGCTGGCTAGTTCACCAGAGACGTAGGGACTAGGAGTAAATCTCAAATTTTGGATAGAGGCCATGGAAGGGTGGCTTTGAGCTTATGAGGATGGGAGATTTCACATGCCTCAGGATCTAGTCTCCTGGACAGGGAACTTAGAGCTGATCTTTGTCACTACAAGGATGGGTCATTGAAGCATGATTATGGCAGGTATAATGGATATACCAGGATTGCCTTTGCAAAGTGAAGAGAAAAATCAGAAAGCCATGTAATTGGACATATTAGCAAGGATACATAAAGTGAGGAAAGAAAAGCTGACATGTGACTGTGCTCTCAAGGAGAGCCCAGGAGATGCTCCCTTCAGTAAATAAATATAGCAAAACATAACAAATATATAAAATTGTATTTGTCAATTAAAAAATCAACATCGTATTTTTTAAAGAAATCAATAAGGAATAAGGGGTATGTCATTAAAGCAGTGTGTTAACATTAAAAAAGGCTCAGTTTTATTGTTGTTGTTGTTGGTTGCTCTCTGTAGATGAGTCGATTAGGAGGTACTGGCATAGAATTGGAATCCAGAGTCTAATAAGCAATAGAATTTTAGGGCAGAAAATATGAAATCACAGCACCACTAGACAAATATAGTCTTGTAATTGGAAACAAGGAGGTCAAGTTGACATTCAGAAGGCCTTCAGTCTCCAGGAATCTGTGGCAATGGCTAGCCACCCATGGTGTCACTAGGACTAATATAAGTGGGAAACTCACAATCATAGTTCTTGATTATATAATCAAGAAAACTTCAAGAGCTTGTCATCAGGAATCTGTTAGCTTTTGCAATGGGAGAAAATGAGATCACTTATTCCATTTTCCATCTGTGGCCAATCATAAAAGAGAAGGTAAGATAACCAGGACAGAGAATTCTGTAACACTCTTCAAATAGATACAATCAATGTTTCCCCATGACTTCTTCCCAGGGACACATAACTTGTGTTGTGCAAGAGTGAGTTTGTGACATAACCAAGAGTAAAGTGTGCATACCTCTTTCTAATTCTGGGTCTAATGACCTATTCTTATACCCATGGGAGAACTTTTTTATATCATGGAAATTGGAAATTCTATACAACATGTTTTATTGTTTTTGTTTACTTTTTTCTTGAAGATCTAATTGTTGAACCTTTGCTAGGCCATTACTGACTATTATCATATACTAGAAAATATATATATGAAAAAGGTAGACTATACAGAATTTTCTAGAAATCTTGTGCGTAGATTATGAATTGACATTGATATCAAGGGATTCGAGATGCCCTCTTTTAAATTCAGGGAATATGGTGGCAGAGAAAATAGAATTTGAACTCAAGTACACATCACCATGGCTTCTTTGAGTATTTAGACTCATCCTGTGGTAATTACCTCATCTCTTTATTATAGTCATTATGACATTTTTTTCCTGTTTTGTGCTACTCTAACAGAATACTTGAGATTGAGCAATTTATAAAAAGCAGGTATCTATCTCTGAGAGTTTGGGAAGCTTAGAAGCCCAAAGTCAAGAAGCTCATGAGGGTTTCTTTCTGCATCAACCATGGCAGGAAGTGGAACAGCAAGGGGACACACGAAATGAAGAGCAAGAAGAAGGAAAATGAATTCATCCTTTTATTGGTAACCCAATCCTGTGATGACTAGCTCTCTCCAACAGTAAGGGCATTGATCCATTCAGGAAGACAAAGCCTTCATAACCTAATCACTTCTTAAAGGCCCAACTCTGAACACATTTCCATTGGGGACTATTTTCCAACACATAGATTTCAGGGGATACATTCAGACTAGATCAGATGCATGAACGCTGAAATAAAAGTCATGAAGGTATGAAAGGCCAAACAGAAATTATCCCCAAGACAGTTATCCTGAAGGAATGCCAGATAGCAACTGAAATTGTGACAACTAGTGCCACCCAAAATGACTTAAAGGATGGAGTGTGGACTCATCATAATATAATTTAATTCATTGGAATGGGTTTTGTGAGACTCTGATGAATTATGGCAGTGGTTGATGTTAACATAAACTTCATCAGATGACATTCTCCAATTACAAATCTCCTACATAAATTGTAGTATATAGAAGACACCAACAAATAATTGAGCTTCTCAGCAAAGCTAATGTGCCCCTATGAATTGACATTCCTTGTCAATTCAGTGAAAGGACTACACAAGGGGGGGTGAGGGAGGAGATGGCGGGGGAGGAGCTGGGAGGGGTATAAGGATAATTCTTTCAATAATCAAGAGAATATGAGTTTGGTACTCTAAAATAGGTGAAGGGATGAATATGTTTGGAACATAGGGAGTGTTTCTAGGGTTTTTTAGGGTTTCTCTTAGTGCTTCCATGTCTGCAATTCCATTCCAACGATAAATTAAGAATTAGAGCAACCATGTTGTGATGTGTATAATCTGATGGAAGCCCTAACACTTCAAAAATACACTGTAGAATAACTTTATTGGGCAATATATACCAACAGTAGGAAAAAAATCCACAATGGGTGACAGAGGAGAAAGTTGATGAAGATCAGTTGAGTTCCTGGGACTCGAATACATGGGAAAGAAATTTAATCTATTCATTTTCACATTTTAAGTTTTTTAAAAGACTGTGGTTGTCTTTCATTTTGAAGTATCAAGTCAACAGAGTGGACCCAAAATGTGGCATTAATCAATCTGTTTGGTGTAGGTGAACAGTGGGTGTTATTTATAGTCTGTGCCATGGTCTATCAGTCCTCCTCTGTCTTTAAGTACAGATTTAGTGCATGTTTCTTGAACTCTGAAACCTTAAGTTTCTGCATCTCTCTGCTCCTCTGTCTGAGGTTTTCGTCTGCTTATATGAAATGGTCTAAACTTTAATCAAATTATAAATGGGAATTAGAATATACCTACCCAAGTTTTCCACTCTTTTGGGGGGATAATTGTTAGACAACTTCTACATAATTCTTGAAGGTGTTATCAGCAAAATTGAACATTTTGCTATAGCAGTTTCATTCATTAATCAAAATTATTGTTTTTATTCCTATCCCTGTATTACCTCCCTTGGTCCCTTACTTATGCTTTTATGAATTATATCACATAAAACTAACTGTACCCAACTTTATCCCAGTGAATATCTTGAGGGCAAATTGTTCTCCTCTCTAAAAATCACAAGGTAACATACAGAAGATGATAACATGCATACCATCTTGTCAGGAGTGGGATACCTGCCCTTCGTGTTTCTTATCATCTCTACAAGACCACCTTGCCTTCCTTTCCTAAACTTTCTAGCTTTGAATTTTATTTTCAATTCACATCTCTAGTCTAGATGATTTCAACATATGGAAGATGATCCTTTTTCAAGTTGACATAGCAATTTTTCAATTCCTTCTCTTTGATCTTGGTATTATTCTATCAATAATAGTATTATTCATGGTAAACCTTCCATAATCTCAAATCCCCCACTCTGTGGGTACCATCTGGTAAGTAACAATTTATTCTCTCAAGTACCCCAACCCCATCCATCTTTGAACCCTATCACACCATAAAATTTAATGATCCAATAATCTCATCATATTTCTATCTTCCTGTACATCCTCAATCCCTTTTTTAGCAGATTAACTTATTTGATTTAGCATAGCATTTCCTTTCTCACTCTTTTATTCTTTCATTGTCCTCCTATGTCAGGGCACTAAGCCTGGTAAACTGTAATCTTCAGTTCCTTCTTTCTTGCACTGAGCAACTAACTATGGCTGGAACCAAACATCCATGCTGACACAATGAATTTTAAACCCATGGTAATATATCTCACATAGGTCTCTATTGATGTCTTGTGACACTCTTATGTTTTCCTATCACACTGACATGACTAATTAGATACTTTTAATTTTCCCCTCAACACTCTAAAACCTCCTTATTCATCTTCACACTCAGCTATTGACCTCATATCCAATGTCACCCAAAAAAGTCTAAGCAGATAAGAAATCTCATAGGTATCTGCCACTCTGTCTTTGTGCCTCCCTGTTTCTGTTCTACATTCTGGGATTTTAGTTCAGCTTTTTATAAAGGATCAGATTCCTTTCTATAGCAAAAACCTCATCTTTGCAGTAGACATCATCTCCTTACCTATTCAAGTTAGTTGATGTAGAAACAACGCCCCCTACTTTCTTTCCCTCGTCATGAATCATTCCTTCTTCACTAAATTATCTTTTTTAGCATACAGACATTTTTCTCCCATCTGTGTATGTAAATATGTTTATATGTATGAGTGATTATGTATATGCATATGTAGACATGCATATAGATGGATGGATAAATATGAATATACTTATGATAAATAAACTTTTCCTTATCCATAGTTCCTCCCATTGATGCATCATTTATGTTTTCCAAATTAAAAAAAAAATTCTATAAAAACATGTCTGTATTCATTATTTCTGGTTCTTCTAATCAAAACATCTCTTTAACAAACCCAATTAAGATTTCTCCCCTTCCATTCATAAATGCCTTCCACACTGATATATTCAATTGCTACTTCCATCCAACTCTCCAAATTTATTTCACTCTAAACCACATCTAACATCTACCCTCCCTCCCTTGACTTCCAGGACACCGCATTCTGTGTATTTCCATCTTATTCCATCACACACTTCTCATTTTCTCACTTTCTTAACACCAGATGCATGGTTTGTAATCTTTAGCAGTTGTTATAATAATTTTCTTACTAAACTTGTTTCATCTGACGGTTTTATGTTCCATCTAAACATGGACAGTTAACAACCTAATATTTAAACTCTACACATAACTTTGACAGCTGTATATGTTTATCCACTTGCCTGCATATTTTTATTTAGAGATCTAGTAGGCATTTCTGTTTATATGTGTGTGTGCGTGTGTTTGTGTGTGTATATATATACCATGTGAGCCAGGTAAGATGGCGCACACCTGTAAACCCAGAAGCTCTGGAGACTGACACAGGAGGATCATGAGTTCAAAGCCAACCTCAGTAATGACAAGGCACTGAGAAACTAAGTGAGACCTATCTCTAGATTCTAGATAAAATACAAAATAGGGCCGAGGATGTCTCAGTGTTTGAGTACCCACAAGTTCAATTGGGGGGGGTATGGAAAACTACATCCCTACTTATCTCAATTCAATTTGTAAAAGTTACTTAAGACAGAAAATATTGGAGTCCTCCTTGATCTCTTTCTGCAGATCCAATCTATTAGGAAATCTCATAACCACTATGTTCAAAATTTGTCAGGAACCTGAAACTCTCAGCATCCATATCCCCACCACTCTGTTAGTCTATATTTTTTCTAGATTTGCTTTCAAGATTTAGATATAAGCCTGGAATATGATTATTGCTTTAAAAACATTCTTAAATTTAAGTTAATTTTCACATTGAAAAGAAACAACGATAAGGAAGACATTTGACCCTTGAAAGAAAAAGTCAATGTACTGAATGATAATCAAAATTGTATATTTTTATTACTGAGGGCACTTACCAGTCCACATATTATGTGGTAATCAGAGCTAAGACAGAAACCTGCAGTCCAATTGGCTAGAGAGTAATAAGTTGTAGTTTGCACAGGGACTGATATTAAGGGGAAATGCCAGAAAAAAATGGTGGTGAATAGAAAGAAGACCCAAAACAAGTTTTATAAAGAAAGAAAGAAAGAAAAAGAGGGAGGAAAGGAGGGAGGGAGAAAGAAAATTAGTCTGGCACAGTGGTGCACATCTGTAATACCAATGGCTCAGGAGGCTGAGGCAGGGGGATGGCCAGTTCAGCAGCAGCCTTAGCAATAGCAAGGTGCTAAGCAACTCAGTGAGAATCTGTCTCTAAATAAAAAAAAAAAAATAGAACTGAGAATGTGGCTCAGTGGTCGAGTGCCCCAGAGTTTAATCGCCAGTATCAAAAGAAAAGAAAAAAGAAAATTCCTTCAAGCCTTTACTTTGCACACCTAAACGGTATAAGGAGCTGAATGTTAACAACAGGTTAAATACCACACTGGAAGAGCACTGTTTTCACCGGCTGCCCATTGCCTGGAAGACAAAGATTACAGTTCAGTTCTGCATGTATAAAGTGCCCTGGTAAATGCCTAGGGCTTTCTACTGAGACTCTAGAAGAACCACGTAATAGTAGCACAATATTCATCCAAGACGTACTTTGAGACTAACCAAAATTAAACTTGACCATCACTAAAAGAGAATAAAGCAAAATATAAAGCCAAGACTCCACAAACATAAGGTGATATGGCAGCCATTCCAATGTCAAATAAACCTATTCCTTAAAAGAAAACACCAGAATCTAGGATACCTGAGTTTTCACAATATTATTGGTTATACAGAAAGTTACTAGGCATGTGAAAAAATAGGCTGATGAAAGAAGTAATCATGATTCTACCAATGTGATTCTATATCATGTACAACCAGAAGAATGAGAGATAAAACTCCTTCTATGCTGGATGTATCAAAGTGCATTCTACTGTCATGTGTAACTAATAAAAACAAATTTAAAAATTTTAAAAAATAAATCAAAAGAAACAAAACCAGAGGTTACCAAATATCTTCAGAAAAATAATTTCTATAAATGTGAAATTCATTTGTGTGTGTGTGTGTGTGTGTGTGTGTGTTAGGGATTGAGCCCAGGGGCTCATTTTTTAAATTTATTTTTTATTTGTTGTTTTTATATATAGATGACAGTAGAATGTATTTTTGACATATTATACATACATGGAGTATTATACATACATGGAGTATTCTATTCTTGTGGTTGTACATGAGGTAGAGTGACCCTAGTCATGTATTCATATATAAGGATAGAAAAGTTATGCCTTATTCATACTACTGTCTTTCCTATTCTCACCCCCCGTTGCTTCCCTTCATCCCCCTTTCCTAATCAAATGGACTTTTATTCTTCCCCTCCCCACCCTCCCTTGTTTTGGATTAGCCATCCATATATCCGAGAAAAATTTAGCATTTGGTTATTTGTTACTGGCTTATTTCACTTAGCATGATATTCTCCAGTTCCATTCGTTTATTGCCAGATGCCATGATTTCATTGTTCCTATGGCTGAGTAATATTTATATACATATAAACACTCATCTTTTGAAAGGCACCTAGGACCTCATTAATGTTAAGTAGGCCAAGAATCCACAGACATAGATGGGTATAGTGGATTTTAAAACAATCAGGAGATGTATGTGAAGTCAAACTTACATGTGTGAGTAGAAATTGTTAAAGTGAAATATATGTTTTCACAACTGTGTTAAATGCATGTTGGACATTGCTGAGTCATAATAAGTGAAAGTGGATAAAGATTAATATAAATAATTCATAGCAAATCAGAGAAAGAGAAAAATTATCAGAGACTCAGCATAGTGGGGGCACATTTACCTATAACACGTTTATGACCGGAGACACACAAAGGGCAGAAAGAGATAATGACACAGAAAAATTAAATATTTGAAGAAAGATTATCTGAATATTTTCTAAATTTCATTTAAATAGTAACTTGTATGCCAAAGTATCTCAGTAAATTATAATAGGAATAAATAGAAAACCAACCCTATACACATTATGGTGAGACTTCTTGATATTAAAGATCAATTTCAATGTGAAAGAAAATGAAGAAACTTTGTATGGGAGGCAATAATGATCATCAAAAAAATCAATGTTAATGCAGGTATGCAAAACCATGTTTTAAAGAATTAAAAGAAAAAAACAGAACAAAACAGAAAACCAACATCTTTTAACCAAGTGTTTTCTCTCCAGTGAAAACATTTTTTTGAATTAAATAATACACATTTTTAGGCAAATCAACTCTGAGAGAATTTATCACCAGTCAACCCACAAGGAAAACTAGAGAAATTTCTTCTGCTGATAGGAAAAATAATACCATCTGGAACTTTGAATCACCAAGGAACGAAGAGCATTGGTAATAGAAAGCATGTTATTTGGTTATTGGTTTCCTCTATTATACATGAAATTTTTAACATTAACTCAGACAACACTGTTTTAAGATGAGTATCTTAATTCCTAGGGCACCTGTTAGGGAAAAAATACAAAGGAATATACCTCAGTAATTCATACTCTATTCTCCCTTCAAAAGACAAACAAAACATATTGAGACCGGGTAAAAAGCCAACAAAGAATGAGGTAATTGGTGGAAAATAAAAAACAAAAAGCAAGATAAACAATACCAAATAAAGAAAAATATTAAGAGCACCAATGTCATTAATTACTTTAAGTCCAAATGGACTATGGATGTTCATGAAATCTCTGAACAAGTGGAAATTTAGATGCCAGCAGCCTACAAAGCTGTTTATAATAGGCAGACTTCAATTGAGACAGGCAGAGTGGAAAGGAAAGAGTGGTTATACCATGTGCCCTAAAAGCATGAGGTCTATGAAAGGAGATGTAGCTCTATTCACAACATAAAACAGACTGCAAGTCAGTAACAGAAATGATCATTTTATGACTATGAAAAATCAATTCGTCAAGAAAATGCAATAATAACTGAAAACATAGGCACATAAAAACAGAATTTTAAAATATATGACAACAAAAATTGTACAATTTAAATATTAACCTTAGTTTCACTTTTCATTAATTAATACAAAATATTATTCCCCAGTAAAGATATAACAGACAAGAACAGCATCTATCAACCTAATTTAATGGTGTTTAAAGAACATTAATTCAATATCTGTACAATATTCATTTGTTTCATGAGCATATAAAATATACGTAAAGGTACAGCTTGTACTGGACCATAAAATATATATCAATAAATTTCTATAATGGAAGTCACACCAAGGATATTTCTTGAAAATGAGGAGTTAACATAAAAACCAATAATAATCTTATCTCAAAATATCCTAAATATTTAGAAATCTGGAAAAAATGTTTGAATTACATGCAGATCAGAGAAAAAATTAAAAGACTATAACATATTTGAAAGTGCATGACATTGGAAGTACAATATATAAATATTCTAAATATATAAAGTGCACATGAAGCCTTTCTCAAAGGAAAATAGTATTGATGTTGTTATAAGAAATACTTAAAATTGATTATATGTATTACCACTACAAGTAGCCAGAAAGGGAAGAGAATATCAACTGTGAGTAAACAGAAAAAGGAATTAATTTGAAAGCTGAATTTTATTTAATTAAATAGATTATTGATGATAAACATTGATAAGATTCCATTTTAAAAATTTATTAAAATTAATTTCTAGTTAGAGTTAATATTAAAACAAAGAGAAAAAGATACAAATTTCCAATTTGAGAAATGAAAGAAGGGGAATAACTATGGATTCTACATACATTTAAAAATCATAAGGAGGTATTTTGAAGGATTGCACACCATTAGTTTGGTAACACATACAAGGCATATTCTTTTAAAAATACAGAATTGAAAAACATTTCACTTTGAAACCTTCAATCTATGAAATCAAATGTAGATATTAATAACCTAAAGTAGAACGAATACTCCTAATAACAGAATTCTAAAGGAATTCTTCTAAGAGATAGATTAAAAGAAAAAAAACAGAATTGCAAATTTTTTACATCAAAAACTTCAGGCTTAAATTGAATCACTGGTAATTTCCAACAAACATTTAGGTAATTCATAACATCAATATTATTCAAACTGAGGAAGAAAGAAAAACACTCTTACTTATCTTATGCACCTAGCTTAAGCCTGTCACTAAAACTTGACTAGAAAATTATTCCAGCATTCATCATGAACAAAACTACACACCTCCTCAACAAAATATTAGCTGAAAGAATCCAGAAATATACATCATATCCCAATATGTTTTATTCCAAAATGAATGTCTGGATTAATGTTCAAAATTCAATAATGTAAATAATTACACTAAAAGAATGAAAGAAAATATATATGGTCATTTCAACAGAGAAAAGGAAATCATTTAGAAAATTCAAAATATACCAAGGAAAAACTGTCAACAAAATTGTATACAAGAGGCAGCAGCTCAGGTGTGGCTCAGTGGTAGAGCGCTCGCCACCCACGTGTGAGGCACCATGTTCTATCCTCAGCACCACATAAAAGTAAATAAACAAACTAAAGATACTGCTCCCATGTATAACAAAAAAAAAAACAGTTTTAGAAAATTGTATACAAGGCCTCTCTCAAATTGATAAAGTGCATATAGTAAAAATTGAAACTTGTATCATAAGTGATGGTAATATACCAAATGCTTTTCTCTTAAGTTTTAGTAAGAATAAAAAAAAATGCTGCTACTATTTATTTTGAATATTACAGGATATGTAGGATAAGGTAAGATAAAGAAGCAAAAAAAAATAAAATTTGGAAAGGAAGAAGGAAAACAAAATATGTGCACTGACAATGTAATGATATAGAAAATCACACACACACATACACACACACACACACACACACACAGTAGAGACTTTAGTATGGTCACAGGAAACAAGACCAATGTTTACAATAATCAACTGTATCATTATAAAATTTCAAGAAAGAAGTGGAGAATTAGGTTGACACAAAGTACTTCTATTTAAAATACTATAAAAAATTTTAATGCTTATGTAACAATGTCAGGAAAGATATACAGGGTTTCTATGGTGAATTCTGTTTCCGTGCAACACTGTAAACAGAATAAAACACACTGTACTGAACTTAAAACATGCAAAAAAAAATAATAACAAGCTGGGTGCCATGGCACACACCTGTCATATCAGTGGCTCAGCTTGGGAGGCTGAGGCAGGAGGATGGCGAGTACAAAGCCAGCCTCAGTAAAAGCGAGGCACTAACCAATTCAGTGAGAACCTGTCTCTAAATAAAATACAAAATAGGACTGGGGATGTGGCTCAGTGGTTGAGTGCCTGTGAGTTTGATCCCTGGTACCAAAAGAAGAAGAAGAAGAAGAAGGAGGAGGAGGAGGAGGAGGAGGAGGAGGAGGAGGAGGAGAACTTACATTATATTTACCACTATAAAGTAAAAAAAGAAGGGGAAAAGGAGAGAGAGAGAGGGGAAAAGACTGATGGCAATGTCAGCAGGGGGCTCAGCCTGTAGAGGAGACAGGCAATGTGGAGACTACAGTGGGATGCTTCATGGCCACAACTTGCAGCAGAAGATGGAGAAGGACCCAAAGCCGAGAAACACTGTGGTGAACCTGGACGAGAAAAAGAATAGGATTCTCCCGTAGGTTCAATGGAAATTTATTTTAGATTCTGACCTCCAACACTATAAAGCAAAGATGTGAACATTTTTAAGTCAGCAAGATTATGTTCATTTGTGATAGCACCCATCTAAAACAAATATATTGAATCTATCGTGAAGAGAAATTAAGGAACAGAAGCAGAAGGGAAAAGTGAGGTGGGGAATATTCATGCAGTAATTGAGTGGTTAAACCAGAAATACAGCTGTTGACTTGAGGTCCTTTGTCCACACTGTATGTGGCTAGGAACTCTAACAACCCAGCATCCCTACCCTAAGAAAAGGGAGATTTGCACCTTTTGGGTTCAATTTCACACTTTCTACCCTAACTCCCCACTAACAACAAGTACTAAGCTTTAGTAGTAAAACCTTCAACCCATGCAATTTTACTTTAAGCGAAGTAATTTATAAGAGAAATGTGTAAGAAAAATCAAGGCAGGTGTGGTGGTACACAACTCTAATCCCAGCAACTTGGGAGGCTGAGGCAGGAGGATCTCAAGTTCAAAGCCAGTCTCAGCAACTTAGTGAGGCCCTAAGCAACTTAGCAACACCCTGTCTCAAAATAATAATAATAATAATAATAATAATAATAATAATAATAATAATAAAAATAATAAAGAAGGCTGAGGATGTAGCTCAGTGGCTAAGCATCCCCAGGTTCAATCTTGAGTACCTAAAAGAGAACCCAAAATCGACTGCATAATATTTGGAATTACCAGGATTTTGGAATCTGCTAAATGCTGATGTACACTACTGATCTGTGGCATTCCTACTGATACTAAGCACTGACCTAACAACAAGTAAGCTTTAAGTTGATCATCACTTTTTACCTTCAAAGTTAAAATTCAAGCACAGGAAATTTAAGCCATGTGTTAGATTCAGACTACATTATTTCTCAAATTGATTATCTCGGGTGTTTTTTTACAGGGAAGGAAAGCCGACTAATATACACAGCAACTCTCTCAGGTCCATATTTCAGCACCCAGTCTCTGCTCAGGATGTAGTTTCCTCTCAGGAAATATCCTTGAGGTATGCAAGGAGGGCAGAGTTTGTAGGGAGTTATCTTAGTGTCTAGAGAAGGTTCAGCTAAGGTTGATTAAGCTGTTTCTTTCTTTCTTATTTAATGCTTGATATGTCAGCCAAAGGCAGCATTCAGATGCTCAGTGACCTGCTCTGCTAGCTCAGGCAGGAGGCCAAATTTTTTTTTTTAGACAGAATAAACCTCTCCTTTGCCCAGACATTTACTCAAGAAGTGACTGCACTGGGTTTTGCCTGATTGAAAGGTTTGTTCTGCTTTATTTATATTTTGCTGCTTTCTCAATTGTGTTTTATTTAATATCTGATCTTCAGGACATGACTGAAGTATAACATTTTTTGCGAGAAATCAGAATTTATTTAAGATCTCAAATGCCCATGTGGTTTATTTTAACAGAGACAGTATACCAGGTTTACTGATTCCCTTTGTAGAACTTTTATACTCACTGGGGTTTCTTTAAAAACTACTGTAAAAGACAATGTATTTATTATAATTGAATTTTAAAAATACATGGTGAAGGTAATTGAAGTCAGTGTTAATTTGTCTTTAAGAGATAGCATAAATTGAATATCCAGAGGTTCAAGATTCAAGTCAAGTATAATTCTCCATTTCTCAAGATTTTCTTAGAATCAGTCTTTGAATTTTGAGAAATTAGATGTTGTACATCCAACTAAATCTATCCAATATCCAAAATAAACAGGAATCTTGACCTTGTACAGATGATTGGCCAATGCATACAGAAGGATCAATTAGCAATTGAGTAATTCAATGATAGATCCATAAAATTAAATAAGTTCTAAGGAAGGAAGACTCATTGGACTTGAGGATTTGAGGGAAATTCAGAGGCAAATTTAATTCTCTGCTCTCCACAGGGTCTTTGGTTGTCAGCAGAAGAAGTGAGTATTGAAACCACAATAGCCTAAAGCAATCAGTATCACTCCAGATTTCAAAGAGGCAAAGAAAGACAATATTTTACATGATGACTAGTGTTTTAATTAAGAAGGGACTCTATTGAATTAAACACTGGTTCACAAAACCAAAGGACAGCTTTAAAAGAATCTGGAACATATTAGAAAACAACTTGAGTTACTTTAATAAGAATTGTGAAATATTGAGCTTTAACATGGATAAAGAATTAATTTATCATGTAATAAATCCTGTGAAGCGTTTGGACATGATTCTTAAAAAAGTATGATGGTAATTCAGTTAAAAAAAATCTTTTAAATAAAGTTTTTTTTAAAAAAATTACCCCAATAATTGGTGAGTTTGTGGAAGGTACTTCACATATGTATGAAAATAACTTGAGCGCACTTCAAAAATATTGATAATATTGCATAATATGAGTATAAAGTATTCAAATGTACCTGCACAAATTTTTTAAAGAAAAAATTGGAGATTAATCAGAACGATGTCTTCTTTACAAAAAAAAATCCTTATCCAAATGAAGCATTTTGATTGATACATGAATTTAAAAGTAAAGTTGTTAAAATTATTGTCAAGTATCCTTCTTCCAAGACTAGCTTCACTGCAAATAACTGGGAGTGGTAATCACTGTAGAAAAAAAAACCCATAAATCACAACATACAAAAGTGCTTTGCATTTTAGTCTGTAAGTGCTTTCAAGACTAATGCAGGCAGCATTTTCATTAGCTTCAATGATCTGCAGGAAAATCGTTTTAATTGAAGTTTAACATTCATTCCCATGTCTATGATGGTAAGGCATATAAATGGCAAAAGACAAAAGGTGAAATGTGATATGAAAGAAAATCGTATCTGACTACTGATTGACATATTCTCAATTGCTAGGTGATTTGTGGAATATATAGCAAGTTCTTTCTTGTAGCTTTTACCATCATAGTAGGCACATGCCTACTGTCCAGGGACATCTCCATTCTTGCTCCTGCCTGGTTGGCCCCCTACTCATGTGTCCATACCACAGGCTCTGACATCCATTTGGGACAAATAGATGTTAATTTCCAAAAGGAAAGAAACCATCTTCTTGTGAAAATGGAAATTTGACAGAAGAATAGGGGTGGAAGGTAACAAGTATCATGACCTATACAAGCACTATTATCCTGTAATTCTGAGCTGTAGGTATTTACAGGAGTTTTGCAATTCTCTTTATCTGTTAAAGCTAATCAGTTTTTTGAGCATTTTCCCCCTTACTGTTCAAACATTGTTACTAACTTTGATAGGTATGATAATGACATTACAGTTATATATATATATATATATATATATATATATATATATATATATATATATATATCCATACATTTTCAGATATAGCTCTTGTCTACCTGGGAAGTCCATAACGGGAAAGTCTAACACTGGTTGAAAGACCAAACACAAAGGTCAATTAAGTATATTCAGAAACTATTTCTGGCCAAATATTTCTGTTCAACAAATATTCATATCTTCAAGGAAACTACCAAACTTGGCTATCAACCTCATGATAGAATCAAAATCCAGCCAGATCTTACTTGGATGGCCCATGTGATGAAAATTAGAAGATATATTATGTACAACTAATATATGCTAATCATTTTAAGTAATAAATATATGGGATTCAGGGTGACATTTCCAAACATGCATATAGTGGGTGCTGATCAAATGCAAACTCCCTTTTTCTACTCTCCACCCCGGGTACATTTCTCCATCTCTTTATAATCATTATTCTTTCAAATTCTCTTCTTTAAGCCTCCACACAGGAAAAAGAATAGGTAGTACTTGTTTTTCCAGATCTGGCTGATTTCACTTCTTGTCCTCCAATTCCATCTATCTTGCTGAAAATGGCAGGATTTCATTCTTTATGGCTGAATAATACCCTATAGGGCATACAGGTCTCATTTCCTTCACCTCTCAATCTGTTGATGGGCACCTAGGTTGATTCCACACTGTGAATAGGGTCCCAATAAACATGGCCGCGCAGGCATCAGTTTGATATGCTGATTTCATTTCCCTTGGATATATACCCAGAAGTGGCTTTGCTAGATCATATGGTAGATCTATTTGTTTTTTCAGGAACCTCCATAATATTCCCCATAATTATTTTATATTCTGTCCAACAATGTACAAGAGTTCCCTTTTCTTCATATCCCCATCAGTATTTGTTATTTGTTTTATTGTTCATCTTCTAACAACCATTCTAACTGAAATAAGATGGTACCTCATTGTGGTTTGTATTCGCCTTTACCAGATGGCTAATGATTTTGAATTATTTTTTTTTCAAATATTTGCTTGTTACATGCATTTCTCCTTTTGGAAAGTGCCTGTTCAGATAATATGCCCAGGTGTTAACTAGATTACATTTTTGTGGAGTGTTTGTTGTTGCTAAGTTTTTGTTGTTATTAACTTATTTAGTTTTAGTTCATTATAGATTCTGGACATTATCTCTCTGTCAGATGGATGCTAGGCAAACATTCTCTCTTTCATTCTGTAGGCTGTCTCCTCCCTCTATTGATTGTCTCCTTTTTTGTGCAGGTTTTTAGTGTGATGTAATCCCATTTGTTAGTTGTGCCTTTCTTTCCTGTGATTTGGAGTCCTATCCAGAATATCCTTGCCAGAACCAGTCTCTAGGAGTTTTCCCCTTACATGTTCTCCTCGTAGATTCCGAGTTTCAGGTCTTAAGTCTGATTTGTGCAGGAGGAGAACTAGGAGTCAGGTTTCAGTGTGGATTTCCAATTGGCATGGCACTGTTTACAGAAGAGGCTGTCCGTCCTCCAAGGACACCTCTTGGTGCCCATGTCAAGGTTTACCTGGCTTCACCTACGTGGCTTTATTTCACAGATCTTGGATTTGTTCCTGTGTGCTCTGTGTCTGTCTGCTGATATCCGGCCACTGAGGCTACTATGGTTCTGGACTATGGCTAGAATTTATACATTGTGATGCCTGCAGCTTCTTCTTTTCACTCAAGATTTTTTTGGCTACATGGGATCTTCTGTGCTCCCAGGATTGTTTGGGCTAATGCTGTGAATAATATCTTTGATATTTTAATAGGGGCTTCCATGAATGTATAGATCACTTAGGTAGCATACATATATTAACAATAACAGTTCTTCCAATCCGTGAACATGGGAGGTCTTTCCAATTTTCTATGTCTTCTCAATTACCTTCCTAAATGTTTTTGTAATTTTTATTGTAGAGGCTTTCCATTTCCTTGGTTAAGTCTATTTCTAGGTTTCTCTCTCTCTCTCTCTCTCTCTCTCTCTCTCTCTCTCTCTCGTGTGTTTAGCTATTGTAAATGAGATTGCTTTTTTTAATCCTTTCTCATCAATTTGTATTCATTGTACAGAAAAGCTACTTTTTTGCATGTTAATTTTGTATCTGCTACTTTATTAAAGAACTTGTTTATCAATTCTAACAGTCTTTCCGTGGGTTCTTCAGGTTCTTCTAGAATCATACCATCTGTAAACAGGGACCGTTCAACACCCTCCATCATACCTGTGTACCTTTTCTTCCTTTTTCTTGCCAAATTTCCCTCCTGAAGCCTCCATGATATCAATTCAGGGTAGAGAGAGAGTGGACATTCTCTTTTTGTTCCTCATCTTTGAGGAAAGGCGTTGAGTTTTTCCCACTCCTTGCGATGTTAGCTGTGGGATCGTCAGAGACGGCCTTTGTCGTGTTGAGGCATAATCTTTCAAGGCATGATCTCAACTTGTTCAGGATTTCTACCCTGGAAAGATATTCAGTTTCATCCAACTCTGTTTCTGCATGGATTGAGGTGATCCTGTGATCCTTCTGCCTGTCAACGTGATGTATGACACTTATTGATTTGCATATCTTAAAACATTCTTATATCTCTGGGATGAAACGAATCTGATCATGGAGAATGATCTTTTTGATGTGATGTTAAACTAGATTTGCTGCTGTTTTGTTGAGAAAATTTGCACCAGGATTTTGTGCTATTCCTCTTTTCACTGTATTCTTGTTGGGTTTTGTAACAGCGTCATGATGGTCTCATAGAATATGTTTGGAAGGGTTCCCTCCCTTTCAATTATTTGAAATAATTAGAGAGGAACTGGCATTAGTTCCTTAAAATTCTGGTAAAATTTAGCAGTGAAGCCATCTGGTCCTGGATTTTCCTTTGTTGCAAGACTTTGTTAAAAATATTATTGCTGATTAAATCTCATTATTTGCTATTGGTCCATTCACATTTCTTTTTATGTCCTCATGGTTTAATTTTGGTAGGCCCATGTGTGCAGAAATTTTTATATTTATTTTATGTCTTCCCATTTGTTAGCACATGGCTTTTCATAATAATTCTCAATGATGCTTTGTATTTCTATCCTATTGTTTATGGTGTTTCCTTTTCAATTCTGATTTTATTTATTTAAGGTTTCTCCTTTTTTTCCCTTTGGTTAGTCTAGCTAAAGATTGGTTGGTATTGTTTCTGTTTTCAAAACACCAGGTCTTTTTGTCAATGATCTTCTGGATTTTTGTCTTGTTTTGATTTCTGAGGCTCTAGTTCATTTCTTTCTGCTCTCATCTTTATCCATTTCTCTCCCAAATTCAAGTTTGCTTTATTCTTGCTTTTAGAAAGCATTGACATGCTTCATTGTTCATTGGAATCTATTTTTGATGTAGGCACTTATTGCTACAATCTTCCCTCTCAGTACTTGTATTAGAGTTCTCTAGAGGAACACAACCAACAGGAAGTATGATTATAAAAAAGGGATTTAGGGCTGGGGTTGTGGATCAGTGGTAGAGCACTTGCCTAGCATGTGCAGGAGGTGCTGGGTTCAATCCTCAGCACCACATAAAAAAATAAAAAAATAAATAAAATAAAGGTATTGTGTCCAACTAAAACTAAAAAATTAGAAGAAGGTGGTGGTGGGGGGAGTTATTAGGTTGATTAAAATGACTAGAAGCTGGATAGTCCACAATGGTCATCTGCAAGCTGGAGAGCTGTAAAAATCAGTAGCTGTGTAGTCCAAGAGGCTGAGACCTCAGAACAAGAGGGATTAATGGTGCTACCCTAGTCCAAGACTAAAGGCTTCTGGGAACTCTTTAGAGAATCACTAGCAGAGTCTGCTTTGGAAGAGTGAAAGAGCGAGAGTCTGGTATCCTTATGAGATCCCAGTGGCAATTAAGGAACTGTTCAAAAAGAATGAACCTTGTATCTGCTGCTGCTTCCTTGTTCCTCCAACTTTTATTCCATCCAAGCCATTATCCTATTGGATGGTGGTAACCATGCTTAGGGAGAATCTCCACTTCTTTTGGCTATCCCACATGCCAATCATTCTTAGATACATCCACATTGACACATCCAGAAGCCTCTTAATCTTAGGCATTTGTTAATCCAATGAAGTTGGCCATTCAAATTAACCATTAGTGTTCTGCCTTTGCTATATCCCATGAGATTTTGTATGTTTTGCTTCCATTTTTATTTGTTTTGAGAAATGTTTTAATTTCCCTTTTGATTTATTCAAAGATTGTTCAATTTAAAAGAGTGTTGTTTCATTTCTAAAATTTCTTGTCCTTGACTTCTAGGTTTTGTCCATTGTGATGAGAAAATATACATGACATGCTTTCATTTTTACTTTTAAATTTGTTGACATGTTTGGCAGCCTCACAGGTGGTCCATTCTAGGGAAAGTTCCATGTGCTGATGGAAAGAACATATTTTCCATAGCTGTTGGATGGAATGCTCTGTAAATACCTGTTAAGTCTATTTGGTGTGCCCATAGTTTCACTATTATTTTGTTGTTATTGTTATTATTGTTTTATCTGGATGATTCCTCCATTGATGAGAGTAGGATGATAAACCACAGTTACTGTGTTGGAGACTGTCTCACTTTTTATGTCTAAGAGTGTTTGTTTTATAATACTGGGTGCTCCAACATTAAGGTGCTTACAGACTTAAAAGCACTGCGTCTTTGCTCCATCAATCATTATGTCATGACTATCCTTGTCTTCTCTTAAGTCTTTACCTCCATCTCATCATAATTACTTCTGTCAAGCTTTCTGGCTTCCAAATAAATTAGAATTCTTGGGATTTACTGAAAGTTATTTGACTATCCAAAGAAATTCCAGGAAAATTAATACCTTTCTCAAGTGTTAGAGGCATTGACTATGATATGTGCCTCCACATTAGAGTTTTTAAAATAATTTTTAAAAAGTTTAAAAAGTTATTTATTCAAAATTTCTATGTTTTATTTTATTTCAAAGTACGTTATTTTTATTTTTGTTGTTATTGGGCCAATAACTCAAAACTATTTTGTCTATGAATTGCTCATATAAAATGATACAATTGGATTGTGTATATTAACTTCATACTGAGCAATGAGAAGCATGCTCTATGTTCTGCCATAATACAGTCTGCAAAATAATAATGGCAGATTGGTATCTCCCTTTTAAATTCTTACCAATTAATTTCTTTTTCTTAATGGATTGTGCTGCCTTTACCTACATCTCACAGTGAATGTCAACGTTGGCACTGTGCATTTTTACCTTCTTTGTGATTTTTAACAAGAATGCTTTATGTTTCTCCTGAATAAAATACTTATTGTAGATTCCTTCATTAAGAAATCCTCTTTGGGTGCTGGGGTTTTGGCTCAGTGGTAACTCAGTTGCCTAGCATGTGTGATGCACTGGGTTCAATTCTCAGCACCACAGACAAATAAATAAAATAAAGATCCATCAACAACTAAAAAACATTTTTTAAAAATCCTCTTATATTTGTAATTTTAAAGATATTTATCCATAGTGGCTGTTACCTTAAAAAAAATCTATTGATATGATTCTCTTATTTTTCTTCTTTTTTGTCATGGAAATGTGGTGAATTATATAATTCTGAATTAATCTTGCATTTCTATGTGAAATTTAAATGATCAAGATGTATGACCTTTGATATGCTTCTGAACTCAGTTGTCTTTGTATCTACACTACAGAATTAAATTCCTGACATTTTTTCCTCCTCATATATAGTTTTTTGTTATTTATTTTAATTGCTTTGGTTTATCAAGATTATACCACTTTCTAAAAGGAGTAGAACTCCTGCTTCATTTATTATTCTGTGAATACATTTGGGAAAATTGGAATGTTATGTTCTGAATATGAGGTGTCCTTCAAAAGTTCATATGTGAGACAATGAAAGAACATTCAGAGTCACAATGATTTAGTTATGACAGCCTTAACCTAATCAGTGCATTAATCCACTGATATGGATTAACTGGACTGTAACTGAAGGCAGGTAGGAGGAGGTAGGTGCCTGGAGGAGGTAGGTTACTGGGGCCATTACTTTGGGGTATATATTTTGTCCCTGCTCCTGATGGCCACGTCCTTAACTGCTTTCCTCCTTCACACTCTTCTGCTATAATGCTCTGTCTCACCTTGGGCCCAGAGCTATGGAGTAGCCATACATAGATTGAACTCCTGAAATTGTGAGCCCCCAATAAGCTTTCTCTCCTCTATATTGATCATCAGGTCTTTTGGTCACCCTGACACAAAAGCTTACTAAGACATGTAATTATGCCCTCCTTGAATACTTGGTAAAATTCCCCTAAAAATATCTGTGATGTTTCTTTTGTGATAAAATTATAAAGCATAAATGCAGGACTTTACTGTATATTGTCTAGGAGAAACCCACTTTAAATGCAAAGACAGAGGGATTGAAAGGCAAGAGATAAATAAAGCTATGCCCTAGTAACACTAACGAAAAGAAAAGAGAACAATTCCTAGTTCATTTTATAAGCCCAGCATTATTCTATTACTAAAACCAGATAAAGACATTCCAAGAAAGGAAAACTAGAGACCAATATTTCTGATGAATATAGATACCAAATTGCTCAATTAAATATTTTTTCTTGCTTTCCCCTGTTTCAAGGCATGCTGGGTTTTATTTTAAACTGGTTAACATAAGTGTTCTTTCTAGGTGAAAAATGACTATTTTTTTTAACATTTTGGTTTAAATATAAGAAAAGGAAGGGAGATTTTGATCTTTTAATTTAAGAATTACTTTGAGTTGATGATGAAGTATTTTATTATTAGAGAACAATATCATTCATGAGTTTTAGTTTGTCAGAAATTTATTATAAACATCAGTACAGTGCTTTTTAGTTATGGTACAGATGTCTTAAGATGAATGGCTCATCTGGTGCATTTGTGATGTTCAAAACAAAATGTTACAGCAACAAACACATATAAACTGAGAAAAATATTGGTAAATTGAATTCAACAGTATAAAAAAGGAATCATATACCATGACCAAGCAGAATTTATTTCAGGAATACAAGTTGATTCAATACTCACAGATCAATCAATGTCATCTTTCATATCAGCAGACTACTGAAGAAAAAAAATCATATAATCTTATTAATCAAAACAGAAAAGCCATTAAGAAAATTCAATGTCAATTTATGACTTCTTTTTTAAAATTTCCAACAAACTAGAAATAGAGTAGAAATTCCTGAACTTATTAAAGAATACCTACAAACCATCTACAGCTAGCTTCACACTTGATAACAAGGAACCAGATTCCATCTCCACAGGAGGATCAACAAGGCAAATGTATTCCCTCTCAGAATTCCTCTTCAGCCTCACTAGATGTCCCAGCTAATGCAGCAGGTCAAAAAAAGGAAGTACAATGTACACAGTTTGGAAAGGGAGAAATAAGACAATACTATCTGTGTTTCACATAAACATCTACGTAGAAAAAAAATTCCAAAGAATTGAAAAATAAAACTAAAACTCCTGGGATTAGTAAACTATTATAGTTCAGACTGAAGCATTGCAAGTTAATCTACAAAAGTCAGCTGCTTTCCTCTACATTAGCAAAGAAACTTGCAATTTAAAAAGTACCACTTATAGTAATACCCCCACATAAAAGACTTAGATATAATCCGGGAAACATGTAGGATCTATATGAGGTAAACTTCAAAACTCTGATGAAAGAAAGTACAGAGGTTAGCACAAACACTGCATAAAGACCTTTCAATCAATGACAGACCCTATGTATAATGGTGGACCTGTAAGATTGTAACCCCTGGCAACATCACAAGTGTCCTGGTTTGTCAATGTGTGTTCTATGATGTTCACACAATTTAAAAAGAAATGCCTAAAGACACATTTCTCAGGACTTTTCCCCATCCCTAAGTGACATATGACTGTTTATGGAGACATATTCCATGTTCATAGATAAGACTTAATGATATTAGGATGCCAATTCTTCCTAACTACAAAAAGGTTCAATTCAATCCTGTTTGAAGTTCCAGCAAGTGATTTTTTTCTCATATTGACAGAGTGATATTGACAGAGTGACAGAGCTCATATTGCAAGTTAAAAGACTCAGGATAGCAAACACAAAACAGAAGATCAAAGTAGAAGAGCCGACAGTACCCAGCTTCATGCCTTACTGTCAACCCAGTGTGGTACTGGTGAAATAATTGGTGGATAGATGGTCAAATAATTGGTGAAATAATGGGTACACACTTTAGTATTAAATGTTTGCTTCTAATTACTCTTCAATAGAACAGAAAAAGATAGCCCAGAATTAAATCCTCACTAATAGAGTTAACTGATCTTTGACAAGAAGGTAAAAGACAATTAAATGAAGAAAGGTGACCTTTTCAACAAATGCTGCTGAAATGATTTGAAATCCATGGGGGGAAGTAACACAAACAAAATGAATCTAGACTCAGACCTTCCAACTTTATAAAAATTAACTCAAAATGGATTATTGACCTACATGTGAAATGCACAATTATAAAACATGCACAAAATCACACAGTAGAAAATTATCCTTGACACAGGACTGACATTTACAACAGATGAAGAAGTCCCAAAATCAGTATTAAAAAATCCAATTAGAAAATGAGCAAAAGACATGAACAAATACTTCAGAGAAGTGGGTATAAAGACGGCAAATAAGCACTTCAAAAGACAGTTAGCATTTCTTTGTGCTATTAGGGAAGTGCAAATTAAAATCAGTACACACCTATCAGTGTGGCTAAAAGAAAAAGAAATGATGTTACTACCAAATACTGGCAAGGACAGGAAGCAAGAGAATTTCTCATTCTGTGTTTCTGGGAATACAAACCTATGCAGGCACTTGGAAGAAAGCCTGAGAATTTATTACAAAGTTAAACATATCCCTAACATGACTTATAGGAATTGTGCTCCTAATATTTATCCAGTTTGTTCAAAGCTGATGTCCACATACAAACCTGTATATTATATTCACAGAAGCTTTATCCCCAATTTCCCTATACTAACTTGAAAAAACCGAGATATCCTTCCACAGGTAAACAGATAACCAAACTATTGTAAATCCCACAATGAAATATTGTCAGAAAATGAAATGAGCTCTCAAAACGGAAAGATCATAGAAGAAACCTCAGTGCATATAGCTTAAAGCAAGAGGTCAATTGGTATGAGCCAACTGTTTGGAAAAGGCAAAACTCTAGAAATAGAAGATCAGAGATTCTCAGGGATTTGGGAGATGAATTGGAAAAGCACAGAAATGGAATGGTGAGAATCTTCTGCATTCTAGCCCTATTTTTTTTGTATTTTGTTAGAGACAGGGTCTCACTGAGTTGCTTAGCACCTTGCTATTGGTGAGTCTGACTTTGAATGCGTGATCCTCCTGCGTCTGTCTCCTGAGCTGCTGGGTTTACAGGTGTGTGCCACTGCGTGTCACACAAAGCTTTCTCATTGTACTAAGCATTTAAAAAGAACAAATTTGGTTTTGCATCTCTTCTCTACATTTCCTTTTACTTCTCATAATTTGTACTCTTTAGGACTTTCCTGGAATTGTTCATTTGTTCTTTTCTATTAGGGTGGATGTCTAGTTCATTAATGTCAGCATTTTCCACTGCTAATGAAAGCATTTAAGTAGTAATTGTCACCTAGATAATGCTTTAGTTACATTGCAAATTTTGATATTATTTTCATTATCCTTCAGTTCTAATTAACTAATAAAAATTTGGCACAATCTTGAATAGTTAAATCCATGAAATTTGACATTCTCATTGTTTTACGTATAAAATGTTTGCTTCTATTTACTCGGACATTTCCCATTTTCTTTCCTTTTCATTCTTTCATGCTACTCATCTCTTCCTTATGAAATATACTTTAAACAGATTATTCAGTGAAAATTCATATCTTTGATCATCGTGTGCCTGAGAATGTTTTTATTTTGCATTAGTGATTAATTCCCTACACTGAGTATGTGGCAATAAATTGACATTTATTGCCCCTCAGAAACTTGACTTTACACACACACACACACACACACACACACAAATATGCCACAGCATTTGTTCTGCTGTAGCAAATTCCCACAGACTGGGGAACTGTCAAAAAACACAAATTTACTTCTCACAGTTAAGGGCCCAGCTCTTAGGGGATAAGTGTCAACATGAATGTTGGAGAGTCACAAATATCCAAAACACAGCAGCTTGCAATTAAATGAGGATGCTGTATTCTACATCACTGGCACATGATTTCCATGTTGACACAGGTAATACAGGAAAGAGGGAGGAGAGGGGTGTGAGCATGAACCAGAAGGGGTCATGAGAGAGAGAGAGAGAGAACACCCCAAACTATGACATCATAATATTCATGAATGTTTGTAAAATATTGTAGGCTGAAAGCAAAACATATATTTTGCTCATGCCCTGTCTAAATAAGTGTCAGAGTGCTTATTTGTAGGCTACTCATTTACTCACATTTACCATTCATCACAATAGTGATGCTTTCCATGGTAGCAATGGAATTTTGGAATAGGGCACAGATACTGATGGAGCTATTGAAGGGGGAATCAAGCATTAGAGTGCAGGGTTTGTAAAGATGAGGTGTCTCCCAGGTCTGAAATTCCTGTTTAGCATATTTTCATTGGGACAAACAAGTCATGCTCACAGCAACAGGAAAAAGGTGGTGTGGCTGTGTCCCTTGAATCTCAGTCTTAATATTGGTCATGACAATTGTGCTCTTCTGCCAGCAGAAAGGAGGTACTGCCCATTCCAAAAGCGACCCGACAGTGTCATGTTAATTTAATCCCAAGGACGGAGCATCAGAAAACCTCTTTATGCCCTAAAAGAATGCTTTGCCAGCAACAGATGCAATACAGTTTTGCCTCTGCTCTGAATCAGTCCCAATGTCACCTGTCCTTTTTTTTTTTTTTTTTTTTTAACCAGAGCTGCACTTTCTCTGCCTGAGCAGCCTTGGAAACGCTGAGTGGATGGGTTTGTAGTACACCATGTCTTCCTGACTTTCTACTACGAAGAATGAAAGGTTAAGTGCAGTAATTCTAGCATTATTCCCTAATTTCACACTGCAGCTTTCGTATTATTAGTATAAATGTGTTTTTCCACTCCAGCCTATGTTCCACTTGGGTTATTTCCTCATTGATGATCATAGTAATTTAACAGGACTTGGAACCGGATTATCTTTTATGGGAAGACTGATTTGGGCCAAGATGGTGAAGAGGTGAACACAATGAGAAAAAGCCTCGAGAAGGTGACAGATATTTTATGGCTTAGGAGCACCTATGTCTTCAAATCATTCATGGATCAGCAACACATGCGATCCTGTTCACCTATCAGCTACCCTGGAGCCTCAGCACCCCGTGACTTAGGAATATGTAAAGTCCTAATATCCAGGATCCTAATTTTTACTTAAAATTCAAACACATCTTACTAACCTGAATAATGTGCTCAATTTAAACTCTATTTGTACTGCTGAGACCAACTTCTATAAGATTCAGGTAAAAAAAATCTGACCAGGGATAGTCCTCTTTTAGACTTCTGACTGTCCTTGGGAAGCTCATTCTGCAGAGACCATACATCTTGTGTTCTCTGCATAAAATAGTCTTCTCCAATCCTCCTACCATATCTTTCTCCTTTATCTAGAAAAGTCCCCCATTGACCTTTAGATTATTATCTCATCTCCATGGAAAAGAATCCCCTGACCCTTTAGGAAAAATTGCTACCTCCAAATGGAATACTGTAATTCATTTCATAACTCAGGTGTAATTTTACATTTGATCCAGTGCTACTATGGATCTCTTAGTAGCCTTGAGTCTCTCTGAACAACATGGGATTATGAGTTTGGGACAACTACTATATCCTATCCCTCAGTCAATGACAGTGCCTACTACAGTGAAGTGTCAATATGTATTTATTGATTTGATGACCAAATCAATGATTCAGCAAACTTAATGACTAAGCTTATGCAGCTCAATGATTAAGTTTCAGCACATAAATAATTAAATGATTCCTGTCTCTCGTTCTTAAAAGATTGCTCCTACAAGCAAAACCATCTATTTTCCATCATAAAGTATCTACTAATGCATGCTATTGGTTTCTCTGTGATGTGTACCAGAACTTTCTCAGATGATGGAAGTGATCATAAACCCAATATAACTCTTTGTTGTCAAGAATAGTAGCCACTAGTCTCATGTAGCAACTGGATATTTGCAATGTGTCTAGTTTCAATTGTGAGAGCAAAATTTTCTATTCTATTTGGTTTTAATTAACTTCAATTATTGCACTTATATGAAATTCTAGCCAATAGAATTATTGACCCTTCTAGAAGAAACTGGCCACAGGATGTGATTTCAAATGCACAAGGATATACTTAATTGTGATTTTGCACTTGATCTGTCTGAAATAGATTTGCATGATTGCCCATCTTCCTTGCTTAAAATCCACTCCTCTTCCTTTGCCAACATACAGTAGTAATTTATTTTTTCCCTACTTCTCCAAAATCCTCTATCTTCTGCTTGCTTTTCCTTCTCTTTTGTGTTAAAAAAGAAGAAAAGCAAAAACAACAATAAAAAAATAAACCTTGAGCCAATAGCCAAGTATATTCTCTGTACCTGTCCCCATTCTGATCCTTTTTTTAAAAGTTTCTCTTGGATTTCACAGTTTGTGCATCATTTGTGCAACTATTGTGCACATTTGTGCAACTATTCTAATCTAACTTAACACAGCACTTCTAAGTATTTCCTAGACCATGAGAGTCCCCTGATCATCTGCTTGGTCCCTGTCCAACGCATCCCAATTTTGTCCAGATGGGGTCACCTGTGAATGTCATGTTCATTAGATAACTTCACCACTGATTTCTCAACAGTGGTTTCTTAATGGGTTAAATCCCAGGTCTACTTCCACTGTGAGAGATGTAAGACCTTCTACCCCTGAAGAGCCAACCCCAGCAGCTTCGGCTGTTTACTGTGAATCACTGGCTCATGCTAGCTGAGTCTTTCTATAAACAAAGATGTCCACACTAATTGCTTCCCTGCCAAGCTTTGTCACGTAGTGAGTCTCCCCCTTTAGAACTCCTATATTCTTCCCCAGCCTGGCTCCCTCCATCAGACTTACGATTGACATATTCTATACATAAGTTTTCTCCCAACAGTTGAAATTCCAGCATCTTTTACTCCCTCAGCAACTATAAAACCAAATTTCCTAAGGGGCAAGTCACCTAAGAGTGAAATGTCAACATAATTTGGATAACATCATGCTTTTGTATATTAAGCATCTAGGATTATTTTCCAATTTCTTTCCCAGAGAATGACTCTCATTTTACTCTGCAACACCAAGCTCATTTATTTATTTAAATTCCCTCTTCCTTTTCTTGAGGACAAAGGTGATATACCTTGCTCTACAAGAGAGAAGTAGCAGCACAATCAGAATGATTGACTACCACTGATGCGGGTGGCAGCAGGACAATAGGGGGTTGTGTGGTCTGTGATCTCCAAAGTAGCACATGCCTGGTTTAGGGGGCATATAATTTAACCAGCACCGGGTTGGTAGATAGTACTGCCATGAAACTAGGAATCCCACCACTGGGCTGACTAGACCAAAAAGCTAGTGTGGAATTCTTCCATACAGATTTAGCTTCATTCTTGACCTCAGTGGTCAGGATGCATTGAAATTCAACTGGATACAATAATCTAGTTACTACATATCTTAGGTTCTATTTCCCAGATAGACCCAAAGTTCCACTAGGAAACAGATAACCATTTGTATGTGTTTTTTTTTTTTTTAATCTTTCTCCATACTTGGCACGGGGGTTGAGGATGGGGTGGGAGTGTTCAAGAAGGTCAAATTCACACTGGTGATTATCATATGCCTGTTTTTAGCTTGGAATACTCCAAAATATAACTTTGGATAGAATCATAGCCTTTCTACATTTGTTTCTTATTAATAATAGGAAAATGTATCTGCCTTTTACATTGTATATGCTCAGTCTATACCCCTGGTTGAATACCGGTTTTATAAATTCTTGTTAGATGAAAGTATTCATCACACAGGTTTGTTAAACTTCAAAGCTAATTTGTCATAACATCGCTAGCAGGCTACGAAGTCCCTCAATAGTTATTGCCTGTGACTAGCCAACTGATTAGGATCTGATCAATAGAGTCAGTACCATATCATGTTGGCTGTTGCTAAAATAATTTAAATGTATAGGTGTGAAATAATGATAATTATGGAAAAAAAGTGTATATCTCAAGTGGAAAATAGCCCCAGGAAAAATCGAGTCTAATGCATTTAAGAAGCTGAAGAGGGGAGGCTTATGAGTGTGCCTACAGATCATTATGTGGTCTAAACTTTCTTCAGAGGTGACAGGTATTCCCAAAACCGTTCTCAATACCCAGAAAAGGAAGCCAGACTTAAGAAACTCTCAACAAATCTTCTGGGTTTTTTTTCTTCAGCTTCTTTGCCCTGTCAAGTCTATGAAAATTCTCCATTTGCCTTTGTAATAAATACATCTTTGGAGGATCTGGAGTGAGTCTGTAGTGGTTATAGGTTCAGGTGTCACTGTAAAATAGTTTTGATTGTCTGTTCCTTAATTGTTGCCATTTTATATTGGGACATATTTACAATGATAAAAGTGGGCTGCTATTTACTAAATGTCAAAATTAGTTCAACTGAGTTCAGTTGGACCCCGAAAACTGCCAAAAATGTATTTGTCATGAAAATACCTAATTACCATAGGCAGTGTTTGATAGGTTAATGTATGCTGGCCATTTCATTAAACCCACAGCTTCCTGGGACTCTAGGTGTGTGTTCATGTTTGATGTATTTCAAAAACGATGACTAGCTTTATTTCCATTACCTATAGGAAAAATTTCTGACATGCCTGATTTCCCATAAGACTTATGTTCAACTCAAATTGAATAAATTCCACATGCTCCAGGTGAAACTTTCTCATTGTTGAAGCACTTTTTCTTTGAAAGTCAGAAGCTCGAATGTGGAAAATTAATATCACAGAAGTAGATTTATTAATTTACATACATAGTGGACGTTCCTGTTTATGAAATGAACTATTCGGTTGCTTTACAATTCCATGGGAATAATGGCACATTATAGCTGTTGGCCCCAAATTACTTTGATGGGTTCAAAAATGTATATTTGTGTGCGAGTGTGTGTGTGTGTGTGCGTGTGTGTGTGTGTGTGTAGATGTATAAATATATGTTTATATGCTTATACATGCACACCTGTATAAACACACATATGTGTGACTTAAGTATAAGATTACTGACATCTCTTAGAATGTCTTTCACTTATTTTGCTTTAAAATTTGAAATGAGAAATATAAAAGATATACTCCAGAAAGAGAAGGGTAAAAGTCACATTACAAATCTACATAACCACAAGTTACAAATTTTAGTTCCTTACTATTGTGTATTTTATTTAGAGATAGGGTTTCACTGAGTTGCTTAGTGCCTCGCTGTTGTTGAGCTCACCATCCTCCTGCCTCAGCCTCCCAAGCCACTGGGATTGCCCAGCTCTTCCCTAAACACCCAACATAGTAGACGCTTGTAAATGTGTATCAAACTAATCCATGCCTTTATTTCTCTCCTTTCAATCTTCCTGCCAAATTAGGAGTGCTTCTCCCTGATCATGTACCACCATTTTTATTTCTCTCCATGTTTTGTGGTACCCAGTTAGAAATGAAGTAACAGAAGAAGACTGATTGGCTTAACATCCAACACTTACAACATTAAAAATGGGGAGTGGTCATGAGGATGCCATCCCAGCCTATAATCTGAGAATGAAGGGATGGGAACATGATGGGAGCCCTCCAATCCAGGAAAAGCTGCATCTCTGCACCCATCAGTTCCACACCAGCTACATAGAAGCTATCGAGAGCTCCCATTAGGATTTCGCACATCTCCACTGTGATAATGACAGTGTTAGTGTTGTAGAGGACACATGAGGCAAAGCACCAAAGAGAGCAGGAAACAGTTTTATTTGGCTGCAGCCAGGTTCAGAGGGCACAGCTTTTGCTGTAATCAATTTATCCTCTGAACCCGGAGTTCAGGGCATTTCAGAACTTTATACCCAGCATGTAAGGGCAGGGGCTCAGAAGTTCACAGTCTGCAGAAGTTCACATAAAAGCAGGTTTTTTCTCTTTTTTTTTCTTTTACTGTTTTGGGCAAGGTAACCCTTCAAGGACAACACCTGAGAAGGGGAGAGCTTCTTCTCCCCATTCTTTCTTCCCCCTGCCAGATGTCACCATGGAGCCCAGCTGGTAACTTCTCTTATCTTAGAAATGTAGACATCTCTGTGAAGCCCAGCTCAAGGCCAGAGGCCTTGTTAAAGGATCTGTCTTTTTATTATCCCATTTTGCATTTGCAAACACACTTCTACAAACTCCTATACTGGATAAATATTTGTGAAAAACTAGTAAAGGGGCGTCCAGAACCTGGAGTGCCGATTTCTTCCAGGCCAGTGGTGAAGTAATAGAGCAACAGGAAAGTAGGAAGTTTACCTACATTGAACTCTTTTGTAGAGACTCTTTTGCAGATAGCCCTACAATTAATTATGGTGAATATTTCTGGAGAAGCTTAGTTAAGTTTTTCTGTGGAGGAGGGGGTGCCACTACATTAAGTAAATGTCCCCTTTGGGTTATGCTTCACCAGTCACTGCTTCTGTGTCTTCTGACTGCACCATCAGGCAGGATGGCATTGACCAGGCTGTCAGAGAAATACACCAAAACAAAGGGAAGGTAGAGGAAGCCCTTCTAATACAATGTTGGCATTCTTCTTGCAAATTCCTGGGTCTCTCAAGCCCTGATAATTTTGACAATCCACAAAATGAAAGAAAGAGGTCTGCCCAGTGTGGTTGTGAAGGTAAAATTTGTGAAGAGGCAAGAGCATTACTGCAACACAACACACAGTCAGCTACCTCCATGTTCACTGTGGTTCATGGATGGAAACATGCTCTACCTTCAAAGAACCTATGTTAGGATCTGTAAACAAGTCAAGATGGTGCCTGGCATTTTGCCAGAGGGAGTGGTTTGTGAAGTAACGCCAGCGAGCCATTAAGTGTGGAGATTCCTTATTAGTTGACTGCTGTATCTAGTTTATGTTAATTAAGATAAGCTGTGTAGAATGTATAAATACCCCTCCTGTCCTATAATAAATGGCTCCCACTCCTGCTGTATCAATCTACACAAGTTGCTCGTCACCCCCCCGCCAGTTATTTTGCTCCAGCCGGACAGCGGCAAACCTACACCCAAAGTTGTTCAAGAACAAGTGAACATCTCTGACAACCTTCCGGTAAATCCTGGCAGCAGTACTTCCCATTGAGCAGTGAAAATCAAAATGTCTCTCAACATTGCCAAAGCCCTCCAATAGGCAAGATTTCCCACACTTGAGAACACGGGGCTAAGGAATTTTCTTCTCCACTATGGGGAATAATAGTAAAGAAATCACGCTGGGGTAACAGATAATAACTTTGCCTTCCAGAGACACTCCACCACTTAAGTACCTACGTAGCATAAGAAAAATTCCTACATAGCGTTGCCTCTGTTCCTATTTGTAATGAATGTGTTTCTTCCCCATAGGACTGTTATGAAAAAGAGAGAGGATCGGTAAAAACACATAACACATAGGAAAGTTAAAATAAAGCTGGATACCTGAAAATTGTTATCAAACAATTGTGAAAACACGTTTTTAGTAAACAAATATCGGTGTAAGATGTGATTTTGCTATAGAGCGACCAAGTGAAACCAAATGTTAATCTTGGCAGGGATTTAATGCAACAAATATCACTGTTATTAATTGCCACTTGTTTTATACAGTTATGTGTTGTTTTGACCAAAAGAGCTGAAAAGAACAACTTAGAGGAGGAAAAGTTTATGTTGGCTCTCAGTTTCAGAGGTTCAGTCCATGGTCGGCTGACTCCGTGTAGTCTGGACATGAGGTGAGGTAGAAAATCATGATGGAAAAGTGTGGTGGATGAAAGCAACTCAAGACAAGGCAACCAGGAAGTAGAGAGAGCTTGGCTCCCTAGGGACAAAATATGAACCCCAAAGTCACATCCCCTAGGAACTCCAGCCACACCCTCCCTGTCCCCAGATAGCACAGAGTAAATCCTTTCACGACTCTCTTAATCTAATCATTTCACCTCTGAACACTCTTGAATTATCTCATGCATAAGTTTTTTGGGGAGACATCTCATATCTCAACCATAACACCACTTACTCTGAATTCTTATACATAAGCAAAATATAGTGCTTCTAAAATAGGATTATAACACTGTTGTAACCAAAGTCACACATCAATCATCTAATCCTAACGTGCTTGTGAAGTTGCCACTTTAGATCATGCTGTCATTTTGGGGCAAAGAGTCACATTCATCTGACTTTATTCCAAAACTGATCTAAACTTCAATTCTGGCCTCCAGCGAGTGTAAACCTTGAAAGGATCCAGTTGGCAAGGCTGGTATTTGCACACCATTTCATATCCACAAAGGTTTCATCATTTCTACTTGAATCCTAGCCTGAAAGAATAATTGGGAAGGAAGTCTATTTTCAAAATCCCAAGGAAAAGTATAATTAACTGCTGCAAAATTGTGGCCTCTGCTATCATCTGCAGGGTAGATATTTTACCGAAGAAGAGTCTCAGGTGAGTGCCCGGCCCATACCACTACCTCTCATTTATCAAGGCAGCAAATTTCCCTTTGTAATATCTTAATCATGAAATCATAAAGCAATTTCCACCCAGGTTCTTTGCTCAAGGCTTTTATCAGCCTATCCTTTGCACTTGGAGTTATACTGTGTCAGTATTCATATAACTTTATTGTCCTGTGCATTTTCTTCAAGGGGGAAAAATAACCAAAACCACAAAAAACAAAAATCTAAAATCTGGACCTATTCAACTTTATTCCCCTCGTTTTTATTGCCATTGTCTTTCTCCATTGCCAATGACAACTTTCTTTGTATCTGTCACCTCTCTCTGACTATGCTTGCTGATATCCACAAACAATGCAAAGAGGGGTGGGAGTGTTAAACTTAACTTCAGAGTGAGTCAGAGAGAACTGGGAATCTTTTATTTACCACCATAATCACAAAAAGTAGAATTGCTTCCTTTAAATTACACTCATAAATTATCAACTATTATGCCTTAGTGTATAGGTGAAAAGGTTGATGCTGAATAAGTTTCCAAGGGGCATGGGAACTTGTGATTTATACCTCATGTGTGGTCATGACGTACCTGCCTGTCACTTTACTTGAGTAGCTGCAGGGGGATTGGGAAAAGGAGAGTTAATATGCCCACAGGGACACCAGGACTTTCCCTCCCAGATGTCACAAATGTTGTGATGCATTTGCCAAAGTAGCTGCTGAATTCAAAGTCTCCTACACTTCCTCAGTCATTTACTCCATTTTCAATTTTCAGCTCCTGACCCAGTTATTACCCTTTAGGAAACAGAAAGAGAGAGAGAGAGAGAGAGAGAGAGAGAGAGAGAGAGAGAGAGAGAGAGAGAGAGACACCAAATAATAAAACATACACATGTTTAGGCACAGGAGATTATTTCTATCCTCTGAAAGGCAAATCAGCAATACAAAAACCTCCGGGCATGTGCATCGTCATTCATTCTGCTCAAAAGCAATGGCATATTTGTTCCTTTCCATAGCAGCAAGTGGAAATTAACTCTTGGAACATGGACGAGGGATTATGTAAGTCTATTTTTCCCCCACCAAGTCCATTGTTCATTGTTTATTCAGACTCTTAAGCTAAGGACTCATTATTCATCCTGCAGGTAGGCTGACCCTTAGGTGTGCAACTCTTTCAAAATAAGAACCATGTCTCTGCAAAGTGGGGGAATATTAATATAAACAGCCATTGTCGCCAGCTCTAGCATCACATTTTTCAGGAGGGTAAAAAAAAAAAAAGTTAAGCAAAGTCAAGAGTAAAATGATATGCCAGGGAGCTGGAGAATATATTTGCAAGTCATAAACAAAGAAGCCTTATCCCAAGCACAAAAGGTCCTCCAAATAAATAAAAATACTACAGAAAATCTAGTAAAAATAATTGACAAAAGAACGGATGGAGCACAGCAGGAGAAAAAGTATAGAAGTAATTAACAAGCATATTAAAAACTGATCATCTCACTGGTAATCCGAAAATAAATATTAAAAACCCCACAACATAAGAACCAGTACGCACTTATACGATTGAAAAATTGAGGTATCTAATACTTTCATGTGTTTGTGAGCATGAAGAATAACTGAGCACTCTCATGGTTACTGGTGGGGATGTGAACTTCATTTTGAGAGAGAAAAAAAATTGACATTCCCCATTAGAGTTGGTGATATATACCTTAAGACACAGCTCTGGGTACGTACCCTAGAGAAATGTCTGTATTTTGTACCAGGGCACAGTTAAAAAGAAGTCAGTCCCAGCACTGTACTTGACCCCACCTAACAATCACCAAAAATGCAACACAATCAAAGTAACATGTGCACACATAGGTTCACATCCTGGGGCCTTACACAGTAGTGAAAATAAATGAGTTAGAACTGTTTGAAATAATACAGATGAGTTCAAGGCTTATATCACAACTATTTAGTAACTGGCATAACATTAAATTGCACAAATAGAGAAATATACCAGATATTAACAATTCATACAAACCTACTGGAAGAATATCAACAAGAATTGGGTAAATGTCAGGAACATTTTATTTTCCAAGGGAGAAAAAACAATAATTACCTTTACATATGATCTTTCTCTTCAATGAAATTCTAGATGATTCAAAATCAAAGCTTATTTATTTAGGGAAACGTAATGAAGAGCAAAATCAAAAATAAAAGCAAGGAAATAGTTCAACCAAAAGCACAGAATAAGGGGTCACATAGAAGAGAGACAATGGGTTATCAGTAAGAGATAAAAGACAAGTATCATATGATATGCATGGACACAGGGCACGCTAGGGAAATTTTTCTTACTGTCACAAAATACCTGAGATAGTTAACTCAGAAAGAGAAAGGTTTATTGTAGCTCATGATTTAAATGTTTCTGTACATGAATGATGGGTCCAGCTGCTTTTGAGCCATTGGTGAGGTTCCAATCATGGTGAGGATCACAGAGAGGGACGCGTTGTTCAAGTGGGAGATAGAACTTAGCTGCAGCCCCACAGAGCCCTTCACAGACATGCAACCAATGACCTACTCTCTTCCACTAGGCCCCACATCTTTTTTTTATTATAGCATTACAGGTATACATAATGAATGGGTTTATTTTGACAAAATCACACATCCATGCAGCTTAATTTCAATCCCTGTTTCCTCCCCTCCCTCCAAAACTCCCTCCTCCTATTCTCCTTCCTCAACTTCTCTTCTTTACCCTCATTTACTTATTGAATTTTGATTGGTGCTTTCTATATATATGTGTGTGTGTATATATATATATATATACATTGTGAAATTCACTGGGGTATATCTATAAATGCATATAACAGGATTTTGTTAATTTCTTCCATTTTTCTCTCCCTTTCCCATCCTTCTCCTTCCACCTTTAAATCTCCTTATATTCCACTGACATTCCCTGTGTCTTTGTGATATAAAATCTCCTTTGTCTGCCTTCTTTTCTTTATTTTGCTATAACTTCCACATATGAGAGAAAATAGTTCATCCTTGCTTTTCTGAGTTTGGCTTATTTCACTTAGCATGACGTTCTGTTTCCATATATTTATCAGTAAATATCATAATTTCATTCTTCTTTATGGCTGAGTAAAACTCCACTGTGTATATATACCATGATTTCTTGATCCATTGATCTATTGACAGGTATCTGGGCTCATTCTATAATTTGGCTATTATGAATTGTGCACCATAAACATTGATTATATTGTTGACTGTATTGCTATAGTATGCTGATTTTAGTTCTTTTGGAAAAATACTAATGAGAGGGATACCTGGTTCATAGGGTGGTTCCAATTCTAGTTTGTTTTTTTTTTAAACTGCATACTGCTTTACAGAGTGGTTGTAGTAATTCACTGTCCCGAAATAATGTGTGAGTGTGTATTTTTCCCCCATCTTCCCAGCATTTATTAATGTTTGTGTTCCTAATCGTTGCCATTTTGACTGGAGTGAGGTAAAACCTTCGTGTGTTTTAATTTGCATAACCCTGATTGCTAGAGATATTTTCATATATTTGCTGGCGATTTGTGTTTCTTCTTTTGAGAAATGTCTGTTTGGTTATTTTGCCCCTGTATCAATTGGGTGATTTATTTATTATTTATTTCGGTGCTAAACTTTTTGAGTTCTTTATATATGCTGGGTATTAATTCCCTGTCAAGGGATTAGCCCACCAAGATTTTCTCCCACTCTACAGGCTTTCTCTTCATGCTTTTAGTCATTTCCTTTGCTACTCAGAAGCTTTTAAATTTGATAGCATTCTACTTATTGATTCTTGGTTTTATTTATTTATGGAGTGGATGACTGTACCAGGATGTTGGTGTGTTGATCCTATGCTTTCTTCTAGCAATCCCAACGTAGCTGGTGTAATTCCGAAGTCTTTGATCCACTTGAAGGTGGGTTGTGTTCAAGGTCAGAGGTATGAATCTAATTTAATTCTTCCACATATTGATGTTCAGTTTTCCTAGCACCATTTGTTTAATAGCTATATATCTTCTCCAGTGTATTATCTTCACAACTTTATCAAGTATTATGTGGTTGGAAATATTCGGCTTTATCTTTGTATTTTCTATTCTATTCCATCGTTCATCATGTTTATTTATTTATGTTTTCTTCTTTTCTTTTCCTTCTTTTTTCATCACGTTTATTTTAATGCCAATACTATCCTGCTTGTGTTTCCATGACTCTGTAGTATAACTGACACTCGGGGTTATGATGCGACCTGCATTGCTCTTCTTGCTCAGAATTGCTTTGGCTGTTCTGGGTCTCTTAGTCTTCCAGATGAATTTAAGGACAGTATTTTCTTGTTCTGTGACGAATGTCAATAGTATTTTGATGGGAATTGCCTTAAATATGTATATTTCTTTTGGAGTAGGGCCATTTTGACAATATTAATTGTGCCTATCCAAGAACATGGGAGGTCTTTCCAACTTCTTAGGTATACTTCAATTTCTCTCTTCAGTGTTCTACAACGTTCATTGTTATGGCTTTAACTTTCTTGGTTAAAGTAATTCCCAAATATTTTATGATTTTTTAAAATGGTATTGTGAAACAAATAACTTTCCTGATTTCTTTCTGTGTGGAATAACTTTTGGAATATAGGAAAGTTATTGGTTTATGAGTAGTGAGTGACCTTGTATCCTGCTACTTCGCTAAATTCATTTACCAGTTCTATAAGTCTTCAAGTGGAATATATTTGGTTCCTATATATAGTACCATGACACCAGCAAACAGAAATGGTTTGACTTGTTCTTTCCCTATGTGCATCCTTTTAATTTTCTTCTCTTGACTGATTGCTCTGGCTAGAGTTTTAAGAACTATATTATATACATGTTATGAGAGTGGACATCCATATCTTGTTCCTGATTTTAGAGGAAATGCTTTCTGATTTTCTCCATTAAGTATGATGCTGCCTTTGGGTTTGTTATATAAAGCCTTTTATAATGTTGAGGTAAGTTACTTCTTTCTGTAGTTTTTCATATGAATAGGTGCTGGATTTTACCAAAGGTATTTTCTGCATCTATTGAGATGATCATATGGTCCTTTTTTCTATTTAAGTGATGAATCATGTGCATTGATTTGTATATATTGAACTAAATTTGCTCTCCTAGGATGAAGCTCATGTGATATGTTTTTGAATGTGATTTTGGTAATAGTTTATTGAGGATTTTTGCATCTGTGTACATCAAGAATATTGGTCTGTAGTTTTCTTTCTTGATATGTCTTTGTCTGGTTTTGGTATCAGGGTTATACTGGCTTCGTAGAATGCATTTTGGGGTGTTCCTTCCCTTTCAATTTCATGGAATAATTTAAGAATAACTCGTGTTAGTTCTTGTTTAGACATCTGGTAGATCTCACCTGAGAATCTATCTGGTCTCAAGCTTTGTTGTTATTGTTGCAGGAAGACTTTTAACTGTTGTTTCAGTTTCATTATGTAATATCAGATTGTTTATGTTTTCTGTGTCTTCATGGCTCAATTTGGGCAGGTTTTTCTTCTAGAATTTTGTCAAAACCCTATATGTTAGCAACAGATGTACAGATTTAGGATAAATGTCGGGTGTCACTTTGACATCTATAACATTAATTAGTACCTACATAGGATGAGTGAGGCCAGCATTTAAAAACAGTATTAATAATTTAAAAAACTGTGAACTAGATCAGTCTTTAGACAGAAGGTGTTTACTATGCTGCCCACTCTATTAGTAATCAGGACATGAAAAGGGTAGGAATTACATAAACTATATAATTCTATTATTTAGAAGGATTTGTTTCTTACTTGAAGGAAAAATAGGGTAGAAAGACAAGAGAAAGTTTGAATTAGTTAAAAATGTGAACATAGGAGAGACATAAGGTAGGTAGCAGATGTCAGCTACAGAGGAGGAATAAGAAATTGAAAGTATTTTAAAATGAAAAAGAGGAAGAGGGAATGGGGAAATTTGGTTGTTAGTGGGAGAAGAGAGTGAGATGAGGTAATAAGAGGGATAAATATTAAGGTGTGAACAAACAAGCAAATGTAAGATCAAAACAAGTCAAACCCACCTGTATTATACCCAACCTATAATTATTACCCACCAATGTCAAATCAAGGATAAATAATAAACAGATGCAGAGGAAATCAGTTGAAGTGAAAATACAATTATATATACATATAATTGTATATATATATGCATATGTGTGTGTATATATATATATATATATATATATGTGTGTGTGTGTGTGTGTGTGTGTGTGTGTGTGTGTGTATACACACAAAATCTCCCAGAATGGAAAATAAATAATAAATAATAAATAACAAGTAAAAAATAACAAAATATAATGAAATGACATTTGAAAGCTTAACATTTTATAAAAGAAGAGTAAAAAAAGCACATATGTTTTAAAGAGTGAGATGGAGATGAGACAAACAAAAGAAAATCTTAATGAGAAACAAAGGGCTTGTTTCTTCTGAGGTGGTCTCAACTGTGGGCAGTTTTTCATTCTTTTCTTTTTCATTCTTTTCTTTTTAAAATGTATTTATTTTAATGAGGTTTATATGGCAGCAGAATGCATTTTCATTCATTGTACACCATTGCAGCACAACTTCTCATTTCTCTGGCTGTACATGATGCAGTGTCATACCATATGTGTAGTCATACATGTACCCAGGGTAATAATGCTAAGCAAAGTAAGCCAATCCCCAGAAAACAAAGGCTGAATGTGCTCTCTGTTATGTGATTCATAAATGGGGGTGGGTGCATGGGAAAAGTGGAATGAGGTAGGTTTTCATTCTTTATTCTTGGCTTGATCACCCTTGGGTGGATGGCTAGGGACTGTTAATTCCGGAATCTATGTGTTCCTGACCTAGCTGCCAATCGCCATGGCTCTGAGGCACAGCTGGGTGTAGTAGCTCTCAGCATTCTCTCTCCAGGTGCAGAGTGGGATAGACTGGTGGGTACTGGCAAATCCCTGATTCCTATAGTGGAGGTGGTGCAGAGATATACAGTGGAAGTGGTTGGGGTTTAGTGTTGGCTGAACTCTGGAATTCTCTTAGTGGGGATTTGATCCACATGCTCTCTTCAGGGCATCTGGATCTCTGAGGCCTTTAAAATCCACTTTTAGGGAGCAGGAAATACCCTCCATGGGGTTCACTGCTGTGAATGTGCATTATCCATTATCTACCCTGGCACATGGACAATCCTGTGTGGCCACCCCAGGCATCCTTCCAGTAGGTCTTCAGGGGCACCTGTGAACAAGGGTGCTCTCTCCTTATCCAGAGCCTTAAGGCCCCGGAATAATTTTCTTTGTGCCTGAAGGATTATGGGAAATAATATTCCTACAAGACAACTCCCTGGGAAAAACCGGAGGGACAGTGTGGCTTGGGAGGAGAGAAGGGAAATTAGCCAAGCATTAAACCTCTCCCAGGATGTCCTTTCTGAGTGACAAGGGACTCCGAAGAAGAAAGCTAACTTTCATCTCTTCCTGGGTTCGTCCCCAGCATCTCCACCAAAAGCAAACATTCACCCTTTCCCAACCACAATGAGTCCTAAAGGAAGGAGGCAAATAAAACCTTGGGCCCTGAACTTTTATCCTTTCCTATTGCAGATGAGTCCTGGAAGGGGAAAAGCAAATGGTGAATCTCTAGGTGACAGAGGGTCCCAGAGGAAGAAGATAAGCACTGAACACCGAGTTCTGAGCTTTTCTCTGTGACAAGGAGTTTCTGACTTTTTACAACTGCCTTCCTGAGTTAAATTCTAACCTACACAACCAGGTCCCTGGTTGTCCAAACCTCACATCCGCAGTCTCCAATGATTGATTCACCCTCACTGTACACTATAAAACCCAGACGCCTTCTGTAACCCTGGGGGGGGGCATCTCCATACCTAGAAGATGAGCCCTCTGGTGCCTGATGGATCGACTTCACTGCAGAATAAAGAAGAGTGCACTGATTCAAAGTTTCCTTCCCATCTCCCGTCTCCATCTTTGGGTCGCTACGTACTTACATTTGCCTATTTCAGTTACTCTGGTCTCAGCATCCTCAAGGAATTTCAAGAGGCGACTGCTGGCAACTTCCTCTGTGAGTTCCCTATCTCCTGTCTCTGCCCGTGGCTGTGAAGCACTTATAGAGGGTTCTGGGCCATCCTGGACTGCTTTCCATGCCAGGTGGGGTGGTTTCTGAACCCAGAAGCGCCTGCCTGGCCAGCATCCCAGATCCTGTTCAACTACCTGCCTCAGGCGAGGAATCCCAGGTTGGCTTCCCCATCTACTCTGTCCACTAAAACCAGTCTTCTGTCCTAACCTAGGTGGCCCCAAGCCAATTTCCCTTTGCCTAGGTTTATGCTTCCCTCCTCAGCCTTGGCCAAAAGGCACATCTCTAAGGTATTAGTTCTTATATTATGAAGTTCCTGACTTTCTGTGTCTCTATGGTTTCTTTTTTTTCCATTTCAATGTATTTTTTGATTTATTCTAATTTGTTACATATGATGGCAGAAGGCATTACAATGCTTATGACACATATAGAGCACAATTTTTTATATCTCTGGTTGTACCCAAAGTAAAGTCACACCATTTGTGTCTTCATACATGTACTTAGATTAACCATCTAATTCTCCAATCTTTCCTACCACCATGTCCCTTCTCTTCTCCTCCCTCCTCTTTGCCCTATCAGACACTTCTCAGAAGATTATGTATAATCAACAAGTATATGAAAAAAATGTTCAACATCTCTAGAAATTAGAGAAATGCAACTCAAGACCACTCTAAGATTTCATCACATGCCAGTCAGAATGGCAGTTATTAAGAATACAAACAACAATAAGTGTTGTGGGGAAAGAGGATGTGGGGAAAGGGCACACTTACACACTGCTGGTGGGACTTCAAATTGGTGCAGCCACCAATTTGGAAAGCAGTATGGAGATTCCTTGGAAAAATGGGGATGGAACCACCATTTGACCCAACTATCCCACTCCTTGGTCTATATGCAAAGGATTTAAAAATGGCATATTACAGGGACACAGTCTCACAATGTTTATAGCAGCACAATAGCTAAACTGTGGAACCAATCTAGATTCCATTCAGTAGATGAATAGATAAAGAAAATGTGGTATATAAACACAATGGAATATTACTCAGCAATAAAAGAGAATAGAATCATGGCATTTGCAGGTAAATGGATGGAAATGGAGAATATAATGCGAAGTGAAGTTAGCCAATTCCAAAAAACCAAATATTGAATGTTTTCTCTGATATAAAGAAACTAATTCATAATGGGTTGGGGGGGCATGGGAGGATTAGATCAACTCTAAGGTTTGTTTTACAGGGTTAAGTTTCAGTGCTCTCCTTAGCGACCCACCTGGATCAGGAGCAGTCTTCTTCTTGGCAGGTCTGGGCTGAGGGGCTGCAGAAAGCATGTCCTCCCTCTCCTCTGCTGTCTTCCCTTCCCCAAACCCCAGTTCTTAAAGATCCCACCACCTTCTAATGGCATCAATCTGGGACCAAGTTTTTCACACATGGGTCTTCATATCAGAGGACTTTCAGTGGGCTGATAATCATCATTTTAAAAAAAATGTGGAAAATTATGCTATAATCATTTACTATGTAGCTATTCTCAGACCTATACTTGCATACTTGATGCTATTTTCTATATGTAGAATATAGTTTACAAATTTAAAAAGGCAAAACGAAAGGAGAAAACCAATGTCCTCTATACAACAGTGTGTATTTTCTTCTAGCACCAGGTGAGGTGTTCATTGTCCTATTATTGCCTTGGGCGAGCATTTATCACTTGGGGATTTCCACAGCTGGTGATCAGGCTCACCATTCTGGTACCTGCCATCTAAGCACCACAACTTCTTTAGAATCAATGCTCATTCTCCCACTTGCACTCACGAGAGCCTTGGTACCCTGTGATCTGGCACATGCCAGGGGTCATTCCTTCACTAATCACAATCGCTCCGGCCATCTGGCCATGCATGAGCCACCTGCAAGAGTCATCTAGAGGAGCTATTTTCTACGGCCAAGTCTGGTACAGGTGGTCATAGCTTGGCTTTTTTCCAAAGCAGATATAGAGGTTGATACTGGCATGTAGCTATTCTAGTGGAAGAACGAGTACCAGGAATGAAGGAGTGCCAGGAAGGCAGGTGTCAGAATCCAGTCCTGAGAAGGGTTAATAATTCTGCAGAAGCTTTGGGGACAGAAGGCAAAGGAGTGTAGCCCTTAGGTCTTGTCCCCTGTGGATCAAGGGTGAATCAAGTGGGACCTGCTCCTTCCCACCTTTGGGTTTCTCATATTTCAGCATCATTCATCTTCCTGGATGTGACTGGTACCTAGAGCCAGAGAAGCCTAGAGGCAGGAACTGAGACACTGAAACAGATCCAGGTTGAAATAGTGTCAGCTGCACCCTCCCAAGGCTGGTTAAAGCTTGCAAGGAGCTAGTAACCACAAGAGCGACTGGAATGGTTGGCAGTGAGAGGCTGTAAATCTGTGTGTGGATGTCGGAGCCTCTGTTCATGCTCTTTTGCAGGAGGATCTCCATTTCTTTGAAGATATGCTCATCCTCCCTGTCTGACCCTATGGTTAGTCGGAGGCTGAACGACACCACAGTCGAGGGGTAAGCTAGTCCATCAGACCTGGCCATTCTTAGCAGCGAGTCTCTATTTTGGAACTGGTGGAGATGCATGCCCCGGGCTGTGGGGAATCACCACGCACAGAGAGACTGCCTACGGGTGACGGGAACACAGGGGAAGCCGAGTGCAGAAAAGGGTCCAGAAAGAATTGTAATAAAGTGTCTCAATGTCTATGCAGCCATGCCTGGAGCCAACACAGATTTTTTATAGATTCCTTCTAGACAAGCCTATTCAGCGAGATCACTAGAAACTGAAAGATGCTAAACTTTTTAAGCACTTGGTAAAAGACACCTAATATTCTTGTCCCCGTCCTCAGATACTGCCACGTGAGAACCTTCAGGAGTCACCAGCTTAGGGAGAAGGATATGTGCCTGCAGCATGAGTCCACCAAGGTGGGGGTCCCATAGGGCCCCTGAGACAGCAGGAATGAGAGATCTGAGTTAAAAACACAACTTGGACAGAGAGTGACACCTGACTGTGTCCAGAATGAACAAGAGAACAGGACGGATGAGTTACTGGTGTGGTAGATGCTCCGGTTGTCCTGGTGTGCAATTGGGGCGATGCTGGATATGATTTGGGCAGGAGACAGAGAAGTGGACAGACAGATATTTTAGGTTTAAAAAAGGAACACAATCCCCGCAGCTCCAGAGGATGAGGCAGGAGGATCGCGTGTTCAAAGCCAGCCTCAGCCACAGCAAGGCGCTAAGCAACTTAGGACACCCTGTCTCTAAATAAAATACAAAATAGGGCTGGGGATGGGACTCAGTGATCGACTGCCCTGAGTTTAATCCCTGGTACTAAAAAAAAGGACCACAAAATGACAAAGCAGATCTGCACATTTATAAGGTGACAGTGGTATTGAGTGGGGTTTTATTTCAGAAAACATATCCTATAGAAATTCAAAGGCAGCGAGAAAAGGAAATGTCCAGCAAGTTGCTACCCCAGAAAAGACAGGTAACCACACAGAAAAATCCTCCAAGTTATCTTGGCACATCCACTCTTGTTCAAAGTAAGGTCTCTCTGTGTCACTGCTCCCTCCCTAACTGAGTTGCAGATTCTCATTAACAAAGGATTGATTGGTAAATCCAGAATGTTCTACGTGGTGCATAATTAGAAGGATCGCAGTAATGTAATTGAACAATTCCAATGTAAGATACAACAAAATTTGACAACATACAAAATAAAACATACATTTATTTGAACAGTTGATAGTTAATTATCCTTTCAGGAAGCCACTAGTCCTTCTTTATTGTTTCCTTTTTTTTTTTCCTTTTTTTGCAAGTATATCTGCACTGCTTGGATCTGTTCTCTCATTTTATTTTTATGGACTTCTGAAAATGAACACCACCATTGCCACAGCATCTTTTAATTCATAAAGTTCGGGTCTGTGTTAATGCATTCTATTATCTGAACTCTGGGGGGATTTACAAATCTATTATCTGTTCTATAAGGTAAGATGGCCTTATTCCTCGATGGGAAATTTATTTCTTACTTCTGAACTTTCAGCTGACAGGAATGTCTAGAGGATGTGGACTCCATGCCCAACGACGACCCTCACAAGCTGTTTCACCAATGAAGGTTTCTGGATTTTATTCATTGGGATCAGGGACCACTTGAAGGATTAAGCTAATTTCTAGGATAATACCTGGGTCGTAAAATCGAATATCCTACAAAATCAGGTTCCTCACATTTACCTTCCCAGGTTTTAAATACCCTGGAAAAGTTGTTGTGTCTAAGATTTTTAAAAAAATTCTTTTCCAAGAGCAATGAGATTTGCTTACTTTGTGGATAAATTAGTGGCACAATTTTTATACAACTACGGTGAGCAGCCAGTTCATGTGTGCATACTCCTCGCCTCTTTAACAATGTTGATCAAAGGCATGAAAGAAATGAGAACATCTCAGTAGAAAATTCTGGCTCTTGGGGAAAGAAAAAAAAGGTAAATAAATGGTATTCTGAGGAGCTGCATGATTGAACACATAACATATGGCCGCAGGTCTCCCCATAAGAATTTCCTTGATCATCATTTATTGTCTAAACCTTGCAGTTAATACCTGCTAGAAAAAAAATTAAATTCCCAAACTTCAAGTTTGCACCAGGCAAAGCACAGCAAAGTGCATAATTACCTGAAAAGTGCTTTCTAATTTTTTAGAGGTATCATACTGCAGCAGAGATTCACAGTCCTGGCTGTGGAGCATGACACTGTTAATCTACAATTTAGATGCAATAGTTTGCTCCAGTTGAAAAGTCACTTTGATTCCGTTCTCTTTTTAACGGTTTTGATTTCCTGAAAATTATAATGGAATGGAGTGCAGGGAGCTCTGTGAATCTATTACATAGCATTAGCTGACAAGAGGAGACCATAATATGGGTGTGGCCTTACCTGATATTGGCTAAATTGTCAATGGACAGAGAGAAAAGTCTGATATGTACAGTATTAAAAATATATTGTTATTAAAATTCACAGTAGTTAATTTAAGAACTTTAAAATTCACAAATTGCATTTATACATCTATCTCTTTTAAGTTGCACAGTAACACTCACAAGGTAAGGATTTAGAGGTGTCCAAGAGACCACAAGAATATAGACAGCAGAGCAGGAGACTCTATTTTGCCTTTATCCACTGTTCTTTTCTGTGCTGAATTTTGTTAATGAGAGAATGATGCTTTGATAAAATCCTGGCCAGGATTTTAGATTTGTTCGGCCTTCTGTAAATTTGGACTGAATTCAGAGACAGCACTAATCAAATTCACACACACAAAAGATATATTCTCAGATTATTTTACAAAAATTCATAGGATCGTGTACAGATGTCTTTTAAAGCTCTCATCCTGTTGAATTACAATGTGTTGGAGACTTCTGGTTGTCTATACAGGTCTATCTCCTGACCTGCTTCTTTGTTAAAACTGGTTCAAGAATTAGGTAAGCATCTGGGCATGGTGGTGGTGCAAACCTGTAATCCCAGAAGCTTGGGAGGCTGAGGCAGGAGGGTTGCAAGTTCAAGGCCAGCCTCAGAGACTTAGTGAGGCCCTCTCTCAAAATAAAATAAATAAATAAATAAAAGGACTGGGTATATAGCTCAGAAGTAAAATGTCCCTAGATATAATTCTCAGTACAGAAAAAAAAAGACTTATGTGGCTAGACTGGGAGTATAGCTCAGTGGCAGAGCACTTGCCTAGAATGAGCAAGGCTCTGGGTTTAATCCCTAGCACTGAAAAAAAAAAGTAAAAAATATCAGGTAGTTCTGTGTTTCAATTGATGTTGGGTCCCTCCCCTCCCTTCCCAACACCTGAGGGTAGATTTTAATGTGAAAGTTGGTATTTCCATGGCCATTGCTAATAATTCCTATGGAAACGGTCATAGGATTCCAATCTAAACAGTGATAAATGAAGAAGCTCTGCTGAAATATGTCAGAGTGATTTTTCTTACTTTCAAAAATTAAAAAAGGGGGCGGGGAGTGATGGCCCCTGACTGCCTCACTCCTAGCTCTGGAATGTTGTTGTGCTTGGGCAATGCTGGAGCTGCTGCAGCCACCTTGACACTATGAATGTACAATTCTGTGAAAAGACAACACCCTAAGTTTGGCAGAAAGAAAAAATGGGAATTGGTCTGAAACATCACTCTTTTTTTTTTTAATCTGTTGAATTTTCCAACATTTACCAAGCACAGAGTCAAATTTCCTGTTTCTTGCAGTCAAAAGAATAATATTGGGTATATCTGTTGTATTTCTTCAAACTGAGCTAAATTTGAAGCAACTGATGACATAGACTTCGGCCCAGAAATCTTTGCATCAAGTATAATATCAGCTATAGAACGGGTTTTCAAATATTCCTGTAGAGTGGAAAGCTTTCAACGCAGGGGAAGAAAGTCAAATCGATTAAATCTGTCATTTTTCAGCCAGTTTTAAGCAAACAGCAAACAATCATAATGGTTACATTCTGATAATATCTTTTCCATAGGATTAACAAAAAACTTCTGCCAAGAGTACAGTAATTGAGGTGCATTGATTTGTCTGTAAGTTCCTGGAAGTCTTTGTGTTGGAGACAGGGTACTGTTCATTTAAACCAGCAATTTCTGTTGTGTGGTCCTCTTCAGATGCTTATTAATAAGGGTCATCTGCTGTAATGAGAGCACCACTTTGTTCTCTGGACTCTTTCTCTTCCACGAAATGAACGTGACTTCTGGAGCTATGGATAAAGTGACTGCACACACAGATGGCTTTTCAAAACGCCCACAGACGATTGATAAGTAAATGGAATTATTTGGAAATTCTATCCTTAAGTTGAAAAGGGAATTTAAAACAAAAGGGGATTCAACTTTCCACATGGTCGGGGCCACAGTCTGAGCCCAAGGTGACCCCCACTCCTTTCTTCCCATGCCCTCGAGCATCACAAAGGGAGCTTGACCTTTTTTCCTTTCAAGTTTTATGCCTTTGAGCTGTCCCAGCACTTCTGTCAGTGTTCCTAGACACATCGTTGGACATGACCTCATTTAAAATATAAACAGAAAATGTGTCTACTTGTCAGAAAAGTTTAAATTCAGTTTGTTAGTTTTTTTTAATGAATATAATTTCCCCTTAGAGCTACAAGCCCTATGCAGATATAGATATGTTCGTATAGACATATATATAAAACCTTATATGGCACGGATTTCAAATTTATCATTTATATTTTCATTATCTTCTTTAGTCACTTAGAGCTAAGATATTAATCCAAAATGGATATTCGCAGACTTGATCCCACAGTGACTATAAAGGCATATTTTTATAAGCAATAGAAACTAACAATGGGTATCTTAAACCTAGAAACATAAGAGAAAGGAGGGGAGGGAGGAAAGATGGAGGGAGGGAGGAAAAGAAAGATGACTAGGTAAAGGCCTTTTTTGGAAGAATGTAGAATAATCAAGGAAAAATGGAAAGATCTGTCTTAGAAAGGACAAGAACCAGAGCATCTCTGGTGTCTAGCATAGCAGAACTGATTGTCTGTGACTCCAACACATAATCCCAGGAATGAATTACATCCTAATTTTAGTGCTCGGGTCATGTAAATTAGGATTAAAATCCTGAGAGAGGTGACATGGTCTTAGACGGGGAATGTCCATCTACTTTATTCTCTTATGCTTCCAAAACAACCTACAATATAGAAGGAGTAGTTCCCCAAAGGAAAAAGACTATGGGTTATTACTAAAGAAAAAAAAAAAGACATAGGAGATTGACCAGGCACAATGAAAGTAGCTTCTCAATCTCACTGTCACACCTGGATTTGAAACTCAGCCCAGTGTGTGTATAGCCTCGCCTTGCGTTATTCATGAATATCTACTTATGAGTCTTGATTCTTGCTTCCTACTGGATTATAATAACACTCTAGTGTTTTATATTCACTTTTTTTCTTTTGTACCATAGATTGAACCAAGGGAAGTTAACGTCTGAACCACATCCCCAGCTCTTTTTAATATTTGTTTTAGAGACAGGGTCTCACTAAGTTGCTTAGGGCACAATAAGTTGCTGAGGCTGGCTTTGAACTTGTGATCCTCCTACCACAGCCTCCTGAGCTGCTGGGATGACAGGTGTACCCTACTGTGCCCAGCTATATTCACTTCCTGATGTCAATATTTTACCAGGCTTGGCCCAACTATAGAAGTGCTCTGTCCTTCTGCACTGGACCATGAGTTTCCCCATCACAGTGGAAAAGAGCTATTGATATACATCCATCCTTCCATCAAATGTGACCAGTTCTCAAGTGCCATGTTAAACGGTAGGGGGTAGGCTGAGCAGAACAAATTACATTTTTTATTTTATGGGATCTTCCTGGAGAGGTGGAGACAGACATTCAACAAGGGCTCACATAAGTGAATGGTAATTGTAACTAAGTATAGTAGAACAAGGTCAAGGTCCATCAGATTATGAGAGGGAAGACCTGACTAGGTCTGAGAGGACAGGGAAGACTCTCTTGAAGATGGTACAATTATTCCAGAATCCAAGAAAAAAATAATAAGGTGTAATAGGTATATAAAAAAACAGGATCATTAAGTGGTGAGGAAGGAGAACACGCCAAGCAGAAGAGCAGGTTTAACTAACAGCCTGAGCTGAAATGGAGTCTAACCTCCAACAGGAGAAGAAAGCCAGGGAGGCTGAAGGGCAGCCTCTGTTGCCGGGAGGTGACCTTGGAATTCTGCATTTGTTTGGGATTGGTAGGAGGTGATGAAAAATTAGGCAGTTGCCCAACCATTCAGGGTTTTATAAGGCATGGTAAGGATTTGATCTCTATCCAAAGAATAATGAAAAGCCAATGGAATATTTTAAGCATCATCAAACTTGCATTAAAAAAGAAATCCTCCAGCCCCTCAGTGGAAAATATGTTGGAGTGAGGCCAAAACGGGCGCTAGAGTTCCAAACAGGAAGCTCTCTCTGGCCCAGGTCCCAGCCATGAAGATTGAGTTAGGGTGATAGAAATGGAGATATGCAAAGAGAGCAGTTTAGAAGTAAAACCTTAGGAATTCTAACTGTCAAGACTCTTAAGCTGTTGGCTGTGGCTGGGGAGAGACAGGTATCCACATTAACTCCTCGTTTCTAGAATTTGGGACTGGAGTGGGTTGTGATGGCACACAGGGAGAGAGAAAGCTCTCCGTGTGTGGCAGGGACGAGGACTTGGGTTGATGGCTTTTAGGCATAGAAAATTTGAGTTGTCTTTGAAATATGCAAGTGAAGATATTAAACGAATATTTGGGCATCTGTATCTGCAGCTCCAAAGAGTTTCTGAAGAGTAGGTATAAATGAGTGGCTCATCTGAAGACTGAGATGTCAATTTAATATATTCTAATCCATGTCTATATGTCATCTGCACTTAAAGAGGTCTAAAATCAAAATAATCTTCAGAATCCTAGGCTGTAACCTGACAGTAACAATTCCACATAGGCAGGATAATGAAAAGATGGTAGAAATTTATGTTAGAAAACCTGGATTCAAGTCTCCATGATTGCTATTAATATTAAATAATTTATATTTTTTACCAAATCACTTTCTCATTATAAATTCTGTTTGCTCCTATATAAAAATAGCAATAGGGGTATCTTTGATTGTTGCTATAAGGGATGATGTGATCATCTTCATGGTATGGTTATATGAAATTGCTTTGCAAACTGCTAGAGACATTTGTCTTATGTGTCCCAAAATTCCTTGGTCTCAGTATGCATGGACAATGTACTCAGTGTAGAGACACATACCAAGGTGCAAGTACTGGCCCTTTTAGCATGGTGAGACTAAGAAGCATGCTAGACCACTGCTGGTTTGCAGGTTGTCTGAGAGTTTTGATTAAAAAAAAAATCCAACCTCACTGTCCTTAAACAGAAGGAGTTTTACATCAGGAATCCATGATTTCTAACTAATTATTATGTGATGTACAGAAAAAAAAACTCTGACAATTTGGGAGTTGAGAGGTTATAAAAATATATTTCAATTTCTTTCTAGTCATACCTGGAAAGGCCAAGCCTTAGAATGGACATGGATTATTATTTTTTAAAATCACTTATGTTTTAGTTTTTCCTTTCTCTATATCATAGGCACCGTCCCTGCAATTGCAAGATGGGGAGATGCTCTCCCTGGGGAGCTGGACACAGCCCTATCAAGCCTTTGGAACAGTTCAAATTAGAAGCATAGAAACATTTTCAGGGTCCACTCTACCCATATCCTAGCAAAATTTCTGAGCACTTCCCTTATGATTTTTGTGGGAAATCATCTGAGGATCCTGTAGGATCAAAGAAGAGAGGGGAAAATGTCATTTAATTTTTATAGATTTGTTAGAACATACCAAAGGAATCGCTAGCTAAAAGTCACATTTCAGCAGTAAAATGGATATCTTAGTTCAAAATACATCTTCAGCAGCAGCAATGAGGGAAATTTCTCTGAAAATATTCCTCACATGTTGCAGTATTCCGTTACTAACTCAGACCATATAAATTAAATTTGGACTTCTTCCTAGTGTCACGGACATTACTTTCCATATCCAAATGAATAATAACAAAAAAATCATAATGACAGAAGAATTCGCATTTTATTTTATATAACTATTATTAAAATTTAACTTGTGATTATGAGAAGCTATAATCTAGTGAGGTTTCATTACTATACGATTATCTTAATTTATGGTAGCATCTAATTAGGAGCAGTATGTACTGCTGTTATGGTTTGAATATAAGGTGTCCCCCCTAAAGCTCATGGTTAGATTATGAAAGCTATAAACTAACCAGTGGATTCGTCCATTCAATGGATCCATTCTATGAATGGATTACTGGATGCAGCTGTAGGCAATTGAGGTGTAACGGGAGAAAGTAGGTGACTGGGGGCATTCCTTGGGATTATATATTTTGTTCCTAGTTCCTTGCTATCTCTGTTTCCTGGCTTTCAGGAGATGAGCAGCTTACCTCTACTATGTACTGCTACCATGATGGTCAGTCTCAACTAAGGCCCAGAGCAAATTAAACTTCTCCTCTTCCACCTTGCTCTTGTTGGGTATTTTGGCTATTACTAAAAAGCCAGCTAATGCACTGCAACAAATTTTTTAGTGAATGCTTTCCTTTATATGCACCCATTTTTTTTAATTATTGGCACCTACTGATTGTACAAATTAGTGGGTTTCCTTGTGACAGGTTGTCTCCACCCTCCCCACTACCTTCTCTGACCCTAAAAATATTTTTAAAAAAGAAGGCTGAAACAGGCTTTTATCATTTATTTTATCTGGTTATTAATCCAAGTGACCTTGATCAAGAGACCAAAATTAAAAGAGCAGTAAGGAGATATATTGACTTAATGAACTTGCTCCTAGGAAACATTGGGAGGGATATGGCAGCCTCTGAGCCAGTAGAACCTCAGCTGAATGCCAGCAAACCTCAGCCACCAACAAATGGGGAAAAATACACTTCAACTGGCCAATGTTCTGAAAAGGAAAAGGAACAAAGAAAGAAAGATAATGGTCCGGTATCATTGGTGATGAAGGAGAAGCGAAATCTCTGGCAATATAAGATCCTTGAGTTGAATCCCAGACAAGAAATAATAAATTAATGGAACAATGGAGAAAATCGAGTAAGATTTGAAAATTAATTCCTAGAATCAAATCAGTATTAATTTCCTGCTTTTGATAAATGGTTCTCTATGTAGGATAAGATTTGAAGAAGCCAAGTGAAGGATATATGGGGAATCTGTGAACCATTTTTGCAAATTCTTGATTTACTTTTCCAAAGCGCACACTTAGTTTGTTTCAAATTTAATTTTGTTCTTAAAAGTTATCAAGTATTTTGTTGGAAGGATGCATATTTAGATTTTATATATATATATATATAGAGAGAGAGACATAGTTCATATATGTATATGTCTCATACAATTTGTTAAATATCATTAACTATTTTATTATTAATAATAATTATTAATAAATATTAATAATAGAAGTTATTAATATTAACTATTTTAGAATTTGCTTTACTTCATTTGATTCCTTTGATAATTGTATTATCTTCATGGAAACATACTTATTGTGGATTATTATTTTTATTGTGAACTAAATTTTTACTAGATCTTTAACATTCTCTTGTAAAAATTCCTTTAAGTGCTGAAAGGTGACATTATTCTTTGTAGTGCTCATTCTAACAAGATATTTTCAGATCATATATCAAAGTCTTTCTTAATCATCACATTCTTTTATTTTTATGAAAGAAAAAAAAGATCATGCTTTAAAAATACAAGAAAACTATGATGTACACTTATGGGAAAACAACTCTTGTGGGGTTAAACTCTAGTCAGTGCCTAGGAAGGCTTGCAGTGAGATTCAGATGTGATAAGATGGAGAGGGCAGATGGCCCTTCCCCTGTTTCCAATCTCTAGGTAAGAATCTAAGAAGGGTGGCCTTGGTTGTGAATTAAAGAATGTACTCACAAATCCACCTGTGTAGTGGGCATGCCACCCACCCCATATATGCTCCCTACTCTTAGGCATAGGCCTTCCTCCACTGATTCCCAGTAATTGATCAAATGTCCAAAACCTCTTCAGTGAATCTTCCAAATTCTTTATCTGGGGCCAGAAAAACAGTATATTTGGGTGTTTTCAGCCCTAGGATTGAGCATGAGAATTGATGTGATTTTAATGCCCAATAGCCACACTAAAGAACCAGCTTCAATGTCCATGAACAGGTGGACGGATAAAGAAAACATGGACTATATCCACCATGAGTTTTATTCAGTCACAAAGAAGAATGAAATGATGGCATTTGCAGAAAACTGGGTGAAACTCGAGAGCTTTGTGTTAAGAGAAATAAGCCAGAGTCAGAAGGTCAAGGGTCATGTTTTCTCTCATATGTGGAAGCTAGGGAGGAAAAAAGGAAAAGTGTTGATGAGGTGGAATCTCGTGAAAATCAAAGGGAGATCAGCAGAGGAGAGGAAAGGGACCAGGGGTCGGGTTGGGAGGAGGAAAGGAAAAGTGATAATACTGGGGAATGATCCTGGCCAAAATACATTGTTACATTGTGTCCATGGACCCACACAGAACATTATGTACACATATGATTTATCAATAAATATATAGGAAATAAAATAATAGCCATTTTAAAAAAATGAATAAGAGATGTGACTTGCTCTGTGATGCCCAGGTACTTAAAAAAAAGAGTAATTACAGTGTTTCCTATCAAATCTGAGACTACAAGTCAGAATTTATTATGCTTCCTAAAATGCCACGGAGGCTGCTTTCAAATATCACCTTTAACAAAGGCTTTGCTCTAGCCCTTAATGATCCAGGGCAGCCCAATCCTTGGCTCCACTGATCCATCACTACCACCAGCCCACCCGCCATCTGTGGCTGAGACAGAGGTGCTCCTCCTGGCCAGGTAGTGAAGGGAGGTGGATGGAGTACAGCCTCCCCTGTAAAGGCTGGGATTCCGCCCATCATGTTTCATGACTCTATTATCAGGCAGGCTGAAAGGAATGTGTATTTCAAAAATCATGAAACGGAAGCAAAAAAGATGTTCTAGTAGTGGATGCCACCTCAACCCAGGACTGCGGGCTTGGGGCCTCCCTGGACTGGGCCCCATGGTATGCTCCACCACTCCCTGTTTGCTTTTCTTTCCCTCTGTCCTCTATACCCAAATGCCCACAAAACCTCTCAAATTGCCTCTCAATACTTCTCATTTCAAAATGATTTGCTTCCTAAATTGTGTTTCATTAAATAAAACAAGCGAATCATAAGGATTCCATGACATCAATATAATCCAAGCTGGCTGTGACATGACTGGTCATGTTCCGGCTGCCTGTTTTTTTTTTTTTTTTTCCATGAGGCCATAAGGAAGATGTTCTAATATGTATTTAAGAGCAAACAGCAATGATATTCAATAAACAGTTACCCACACATACCCATTACTGAAAGTATTGCATAAAAAATGTGGGTTTTTATTGAAAGTGTAATTAGAAGTCAGAAAGGAAGTTACTTTCAACTCACAATAGCAAAATCCCATGCCCTTGTTAATCAATTCTTCTCCCACCCCATTTTTCTTCCTCCAGCCATATCTCAACCTCTCTGCTCTCAACTTGTTCCCTGATAATCACTTTCTGCCCCAACTCTCTACACAGCCCAACTGCCAAAGTTTCTCTGCATAATTCAATCAGCAACCCCTAGAGCCCAAATCCAAACCACTTCATTATTCCTCAATGATTCTTCCCCTCCTGGGCCTCCATTCATCTCAACATACAATTTTAATCACTAGATCCAAGATCATAATTCACTTTAAAATAGCAAGAGGAGATTCATTCTTTTAAGAATAATGATATATGGTGTGAATTTCAGTCAATCAGTCAAATATTACTTTCTGCAACCATAAAAGAAAAGAAAAACAAATAAAATGTAAATTCCAGTACTTTCTAGTTAGACCAACAAGCAACAACATCTCATGATGTTCTATTCCCAAGGCTGTCATTTCCTCCGGAGGTAGGTAAGCTATACAACATGACAGCAGCTGAACCACATGAAAACTGCAGATGATTTTGACCTTTTGTGGTTATTCTTTAAAAATTACAGTACTTTGGTTTTCTGGATTTATATGCCAATACATTTCACGTCAGCTGCTCAGAATTCTGAATTCTCTTTTAGGAATCAAGAAAAGATTGTATAAACATTGTGCACTTCTGTACTCACCTGGGGACGATCACCTGGGGGCTTGCAAAGGGCAGAGGCCTCACTGTAGAAATTCCCCTTCACCGTCTTCTACCTGGCTGTTTTCACCGGTTTCCAGTGGCTGGCTGACTCCTACAGCTATTTGGTTTTGTGACCCTGGTTTGGAAACTTAGATTAATATCCACTGATCAGGGACATTAAAAATCCACTTAGTATTAATTGATGAAGACTCTAGGAGCAGCTTATATGAAAGAAATCTACATATTAACAGAAATAGAGACACATGCACATGCAAATTCAAGCTGAATATTACATGATATAAAAATAAAATATGCTAATATATTCTGGAACAATGGTACATTTGCCACCTTAAGTTAATCTTATTTTCATTTTAAATAAAAGCATTATATAAAAGTAATAAAAGACTCATATATTTAAAATGTGTTTGGATAGAACGTTAATGAACTCCATAAAATGTGAAATAATACAAATGATGCTGAGAATTTTAGAAGCATATTTTATAGATGATACACTTATTTTTTTCCTCAAGTTCAAAACAATTCTACTAAATTCTACTAAAAAAAACAGAGATAAAAATTATTAGGACTACAGATCTCTATTATTACATTCTGCAGACATTCTCATAATAAACTAGGTTAAAAAAACAGATTAATCGTATGCTTCCTCTTCAAGAGAAATAGACTTTTGTGTGTTTGTATAGCAACTACATACAATTTCAACCATTAACTTTCTTATTACAGGAAAAAAAAAACAATAAGGACATAAATTGCTTAAGATAACATATAGCTTTGGAAGATATCTATTTATTTACTCAATATTTTTACAAAAACTACTTTACTCCTAAAAAAAAAAGGCAATTACCTATCCCTTTTTTAAATGAGTGTACCCAAAGCACTGAGAGTGTCTACAGAACTAGCCACATTGACCTCTTCTCAGAGGCCCAAGGATGTGCCTGGACTAATTATGTGTAAAATATAATCCACCCTGGCCAGTCACGCCTGCTGTAATTGTGCATGAGGTATCCATAAAAATATACCACGAACCTTTGTAATTTCCTTTAAAATTAAAACATCAGTTAACTTTCCTTTAGTTCAACTCGATGTTTATGGTCTGAATTGACCACGACTGGTTTAGCATACTTAAACATAGATCAATGGAGTCCTTTTCCTAGAAAAGCTGTTGAATTACATGGTCTATCTCCTTTGGGGCTTATCTAAACAATGGCTTGATCCACATTATACCCAGGAACAGGTTTGACTCTAATGGCTTTCTCTTTCATCTCTAATTTCTATCTGAAAGACTCACAGGCTTTGTTTTAGAATGGATCAAAGGCAAGAGGATCCTAAATTCAAAGCCAGCCTCAGCAACTCAGGGGGTCTCTAGGTAATTTAGCCAGACCCTGTCTCAAAATAAGAAGCACCGTGGATGTGGTCTAGTGGTAAAGCACCCCTTAGTTCAATCTCCCCCCACTAAAAAAATAGAATTGAGCAAACATAGTTTCTCTGATAGAGAGGGAGCAAGAAGTACAATTCGAGGCAATAAGAACATTTTATTTTATTTTTCTTTTTTTGGTGGGGGGAATACCAGGGATTGAACTCAGGGGCACTTGGCCACTGAGCCACATCCCCAGCCCTGAAAGACTGACTGTCCACTTATAAGTATTCAAAGTCTATTAGGAAACAGGAGATGCTGACGCTAAGAAAATGCTTTGAATACTAACTAAAACAAAGGGCACACATGTAAGGGAATGCTGTTGTTTTGATTATTATTATCCATTAGATGCTGCCCTGAGTGGAACCAGTTTGGGGCAAGACAAACTGCCAACTTGATTGTGTAATAACAAATTCAATAAAGTGAAAGTCCAGTAGGAATGTGTGGAAAAAATACTTGTCCACCCAGAATTCAGTTTCCAAAGTAGATGTCGTTGTTGTTGACTTTCTGGTTTGTGAAACTGTATTTAATGCAGAAACCCTTGTGGAGTTGTGTGCGGATTGGTGGCTAAGAATTATTTCATGATTTCCTTTGAAGGTACTTGTGAGGCCAAAGATAATGGCTAATGAAGAAACTGAGGGCTCCTAAGGGCAAGGGAGAAATTAAGGTGATTATGGAGTCAGCGGCTGCATTTTGAGTAAGAAATCATCGCAGGTCAATTTCCTCCATCTTTGAAAGCCCTGTCTGTTGGTGGCTTTATATGAAAGAAGCCAGATGAATTCAAGAGAATGTGATTATCCAGGAAGCTGGCTAAAATGGAATCAAGTAAGAATTATTTTTATGCCTTACCATCGTCTCTATTAAAAAGAATAGCCAAGGCTCTCCCAGAGCCGAGTGTTTGGAGAGTCATAGAACATTCTGTGGTTTTGCTTTGATGTCTTGCACTTTGCTTGTTTTAGATTTAAATACAGGTAGAATTTTTGACACCCCAAGCCAAATTTCTGATGCTATTGTTCCATGAGTGGGACAGGAAGACTGAGATAAAAGTATAGCTCGTTCCTTTTTCAGTGAGAAGGATAAAACTATGAACCCTTCTGGCTACTAGACATCATGGGGCATTTGCTTTGTGGTTTGTTGGACTGTGGTGTTGGCTTGATGTGCCCTTTGTGGGAGGAGGCTGGCCATGAACCACAGCCAGGCAAGAGATGGATGGCGTTCTTTTGGGTGCAGATGAAGGGCTGATTGACGCTGGGCCATGGCCAAGGAAAGCACCTGGCAGTGGGACAGGTGTGCTCCAGCCCTTTGTCCCAACTGGTCAGCAGGGTACCTGACTCAGGGGCTGCTTTCCAGGAGGGACCCAGGGCAGTTTCATCCATGTGGCATCTCTTTCAGCTGCACCTAGACCACTTGGGCTCTGGTGGTCTGTGGGGGGTCACACAGCTGAAGGAGCAGCAGACTTGGCTTTATTTAACCACTTTACTCACATGCAAGTTGGATGGACAGGAAACATGAACAACACAGATCTCCATGCTGTCCCTGCAGCAGGAGATCAACTCTGGGAGCCTCAGTTAGGCAGAGAGACAGGGGGTTGGGGGTGGAGGCTACAGAATGAGGAATAATGAGGCCAGAGGGCATGGAGTTGGGGGGGGGGTCTCAGGAGAGAACTGAGGAGTAAGGCCTGGGCCAGGGTCACAGGTAGGTAGGTCTTTCCAGATGTGTGAAGGAGTGTTGTGTGTTGAGGAGGAGGTTCAGAAGGACAGGACCCCATGATGGAGGGGAGTCAGCAGTTTGCCCTACTCTGCTTCCTGACTGGGGCTCCACACTGTCTGGACAGCCTGGTGTACACTTCTGGTGGCTACTGAGGTCCTGCCCTCAGGGGCTGGACAGAGCTCAGGAGAGGCTCGACCCACCAGGCTCCGCATTCCTCAGAGCAAGAACAAGCTGCACAGAATGGCCCAGAGCAGGTCAGACATGGTGAGGCTCTGGGGAGGACAGGAACGGCAGGCTGGAGGGACACCCCAAGGGCACTGGCATCACCCAGCAGGCATGGAGCCCAAAATGTTCAGTGTTTCCCCTCCACCACACACAACATAGAGTGCCGGTGCCCCTCACCCTGTGCTGTGCTAGGTCCTAGGGAGAGGAGAAACTAAAGGGTCCCTGGCTGGGAGGAGTTCAAAACTGAAGGAGCTTGAAGCAGAGATCCCCAACTCTAGAGAGGTGTGCTGACCGCAGACTACAGGGATCAGGGCACTGTGGAAGAACAGCTAGGGATGGTCTTCCCGGTTTGTTCACTGCAGGTTCATGGGCACACGGCACCCACAGCAGCAGCTCTCAGTTCTGGCTACCTCTTTACAAGGAAGAGGGAGGCATGATGCCTCAGGGAAGCCCAGGGGGTGCTGAAGGTGCTTTGGATGGAGGGAAAGGCCTCGTTCCACTGGCGCCCCCACACTTGCTCCCTGCTCCTTCTGTAAAGTCCCTTGTTCCTCGGCTACTACACCACACACCTCCAAGACCTGCAAACTCACACTGAACTACTTCTCAGCCTGGTTTAAAGAGCCCAACCTGCACTACCAGCCTCCCCAACTCTGGCCTGGGGGTTCCCCTGGGAACTTTGGGCTCATTCTTAAATCTAGACCATTGCTCATAGACCCTCCACCCCTGAGGCAGCCTCCCCTTCCCCCATGTGCCCCTCCCTCAAGGCCATATTGTTTCTCCTTGTGCTAGTCCCACCCCTCTGCAGGGCAGGATCCTCCTTCTTTTCTAGCTCCTCTGCTTCCTAAACTGGGCTTTCTGTCCAGTAGATTCCCAGTACTAGGTGCAGTAGCATCACAGTGAGTGCTCCAGGAAGACCTTCAGAGCTGGTGCTCTCCCCAGAAGCATCACAGGCAGATGGCGCTGGCCCCAGAGGGCACTCTAGAGGCAGCTGCAGTTAACGGTGGTCATTGCTGGCTGGCAGGACTGCCTTGGAGCCAACATAAGGGACATGACATCAGATCATTCCAGCCAGGAACGGAGGCAGAAGGAGCCCCAGGGTTCCCAGGAAGCGGACAATGATAAAGAGCCGGAGGAAGATCCTGTCGATGACCATGGCAACACACTTCCAGTCTTCTCTCACCTTCAGGAGAAATCGGCTCACAGTGACAGAGGCCAGTCCTCAAGAAGTGTTCCTCTCATGCTTAGACCCTGTAGGGACAACCACAACTGCCCCCTGAGACCTAAGGGGAAGCTAAAACTGGCACAGGTGCAGAGATGGGGTGGAGGGAGAAACAGAGCTGGCCCAAGCCCCATACCACCCTCTCCTGTGTCCCACCTATCTTACCGTCCACACTGCCGGGGCTCAGCAGGTTCCAGGCAAAGGGACTAGAGGGACACAGAGAGGTGCTGGAACCATCTAAGGAGATGGACTCCCAGTGGCTGCAGTGATTTCAGTGCAGAGAAGGTAGTGGGTGGGGTAGGTGTGACTCAGGGCAGGTTAGGGGGTGGGTGGGCTTTGTGCAGCTTGGACTCCCAGCCCAGGCCAGGGATGGATGCCTAGCTGCTCCCAAATTAACGATTAATTTTCTCATTCACTCATCAAGGCTATCCAGTGATCCTTTCCAGCCTTTCACCCTTCCCTAAGTTGATAAGAGAATGCTGATGCTGAGCCATAGATAAGGCAGAGGCTGCAGAGAGGCCCAGCCTCGTACAACCAAGAATCTGCAGGGTTTGTGGTTGACTCATGAGCTTCACAGAGGGCCTCATGAGCAAAGAGGAGAGGGGACCATCTAGCATAAAAGAGGAAGGCCACTGCCAGAGGTGGCTAGGCCACCAGGCTCTCCTAATGCCCCCCTCTACCTTCCGTCACTGCCAACTCCTGTAGGTAGTGGCATAAGCATGGCACTGCAGAGTCCACATCTAAGCATGCCCTTCTCTGCTCGCTGTCTCCCAGTTAGGATGAGCAGGGACATTCTTGACCTACTGCCATCAAGTGTCCCAAGAGCCAGCTAAATGTTCTCTCACAATTGATTCCAGACTCTTTGGAGCCATGAATGAGTGAGGCCAGCCCTCAGGGAGGGGACCAGCTTGGTCTAGCTACCACCTTGATGTGGGAGGGTTCCCTGGTAAGCTGGTAGGGTCACCCAGGGGAGGCCCTCACCCAGATGTCACTCAGGAAGAGTCGGCATCCTCAGACCGCAGGTGGTCAGAAATATAGTTCACACCTTCCAGGGTTTTCTGTATGCAAGGCGACAGCAAGGCGACAGCAAGATCTCAGGCTCCCCAGAGGGAGCCTCGGCCCTGGGCCCTGAGGCCTGTGGGTGCAGGCGTCTGTGGCCATAGTTGATACCCATGGAGGGGGCTGGGAGGCCTGCACACACCCATCTGTCTTTTTCCTCCTCCTCCTCTGCCTCCTCTCTCTCCTCTGCATTCATGTTGGTCTCCAACCAATAACAAGATGGGCTGAGTTTCAGGCCTGGGGAGTCGTGTGGCTCCAAAGGAGGCTGGTTCATCGGCAGCCACCCGGGCACACGTCCCAGCAGGGCCACCAGCACCCAGCGGGGCATGCTGTGGGTGCTGGAGGAGCGGTGGTGCACGTTGAGCACGAAGACGGTGATGACGATGGAGAGGGTGACCAAGATCATGGTGAAGAGCAGGTACTCTCCGATGAGCGGGATGACCAGCGAGAAGGATGGGATGATCTCAGTGATGAGCAGCAGGAAGATGGTCAGCGAGAGCAGCACAGAGATGGACAGCGTGATCTTCTCGCCTCAGTCGGAGGGCAGGTAGAAGACCAGCACGGTGATGCAGGAGATGAGCAGGCATGGGATGATGAGGTTGATGGTGTAGAAGAACGGCAGCCGGCGGATGACAAAGGCATAGGTGACGTCAGGGTAGATCTCGGCGCAGCAGTCATACTTCTTGCTGTTGTAGGTCCCATAGCATTGATGATGGCCCACTCGCCACTCTCCCAGTAGTCCTTCAGGTCCACTGTCTGCTCCATCAGTTCCAGGTCGATTTTAGCCTTGTCATAGGTCCAGGAGCCAGACTTCATCTTACAATTCTGCTGATGGAAGGGGAAGAAGGTGACGTCGATGCTGCAAGAGCTCTTGTAAATGGGGGGGGCACCCAGTACCCAGTGCACAGTGCCCATGGAGAAGAGGTGCACTTTGGTCATGTGGGTCACCGCAAACTCCCCATCTGCACTGCAGAGAGAAGACCAGCTGGGGGCTCTGCACACCCACCTGACCCACCTAGACTGCTGCAGAGAGCAACCTGAACAAGGCAGTTCTCAGCTGGCCAAGTGTCCCATCTTTAGCAAGGGTATAAAATTTCCCCAGAAGATGAATATACTTGAGTTTTCTTTTCATATAACATCAATGCAAGAAGTAGATTTGGACCCCTGTGTAAATGGGGACCTTCACGGAGAGGATTGGAACTTTAGATGGGGTGGGGCCTTCACTCCCTCATCCATGCCCTGTACCCCTTCCCCAGCTGGTGGTGCAGGCCGGGCTCTTCCATGGCAATGAGATGCTGTGCAAGACGATGTCCAGCTTGGAGGTGAGCGTGTGCTCAGAGCCCATGTGGAAGCAGCATCTGGAGTTTGACATCCACATCTATGACCTGCCACGCATGGCCCGGCTCTGCTTTGCACTCTATGCCGTGACGGAGAAGGCCAAGAAGGCGCACTCTAGCAAGAAAAATCCCAAGAAGGTGGTGGGTTGTGCTGACTGGGAGAGGCCCAGGCCTCAGACACCCAGTGAAACCCCTTACTGGGGCCTCTTGCCATCCTGCTCCCACAGGCAGGCACCCTGAGAACAGGTTCCTGGGAGAGCCTGCGGACCCCAGTCTCTCTGCCTGCCCTAGTCTGGCTCCTTAGTCTGGCCTCCTGTGCTGCCTGAGTAACAGCTCATGAGTTGCCTGACATGAAATATCTAGCCCAGACCTGTGGTCCTTAGGGGTCCTGGAGGCAGCTACCTTGGTGGAAGGACAGTGTTCTCAGGGGGACAGAAATGATGAGTGAGTGGCTGCCTGGGAAGAATGTGGCTGGGCCCCAAGTCACTAGACCCAGGATGTGACTTGCCCCTTGACCTGGGCCACCTATGGGACTGGTGGGCTTACTCAAGTATCTCTGGATGCTGGGTGTGAAGATGCAGGCAGCCAGGAAGGGATCTTGCTGGCTTAATTACTGAAACTCTGATAGGAAAGCGGTAGCGGATCCTTCCCCTCCTCCTGGGTCTAACTTGGAGACCTTCCATGCAGTCTGGATCTTCTCTCCTGGTTGGCCTGGAGACTGGTTCCATTCTCATATGAACAAGAACAGGCTCACTCTGATCTGTAGTATCCTTCTCCAGGACTGCCCAATCGCCTGGGCCAACCTCATGTTGTTTGACTACAAGGACCAGCTCAAGACTGGGGAGCTCTGCCTCTACATGTGGCCCTCTGTCCCAGGTGGACCCAGGCCCAGCAGGGAGAGGCTCTTGGAGGGTGAGGTATCCAGAACTGGTTCCCCTACAACTACATCTCTCCCTGCCTTCAGATGAGAAAGGAGACCTGCTGAACCCCATGGGTACCGTGCATAGCAATCCCAACACAGAGAGTGCTGTCACCCTGGTCATCTACCTGCCCGAGGTGGCCCCTCACCCTGTGTACTACCCTGCCCTGGAGAAGGTCAGTGAGGTCCTTCTTGGAAGCTGAGCGCTAACCAGGAGCTTTCCTGGAGCTCCTCAGACGGGGTCCCTGGCCACCCCAAGCTTTGCCCATTGCTGGGGGCTGGGTCATCATGCTGATTTGAGGCATTCCAGTAGCTATGTGGCCCACCAGGGGATGTTGGTGATGTCTGATGACATTTTGCTGTCACAGCCAATGGGAGAAGTACTACTGGCTTGAGGCAGGCTGAGCCTGGAGATGCTACTGAAGGGCTCCCACCAGCAAGAGTGGTTGGCAGTAGTGCTGAGGTGCAGACACCCTGCCTAGAGCCCTGCCAGTGCTGGCCCAGGCCTGGGGAGCTCACAGCAGGTACACTTGTTGCAGATTCTAGAGCTGGGACGTCACGGGAAGCATGGGCCTACCACCAAGGAGGAGGTGAGCTGGGGTGCTGGTGGGGCATGGAGCCAGGTGCTGGGCTGGAGGCCTCAGTCTGCCTGTGCCCCTTAGAAGCTGCAGCTGCAGGGAATCCTGGAGCAGCGGGGGTCGGGAGAGCTGTATGAGCATGAGAAGGACCTGGTGTGGAAGATGCGGCATGAAGTGCAGGAGCACTTCCCAGAGGCTCTGGCCCACCTGCTGCTCATGACCAAGTGAAACAAGCACGAGGATGTGGCCCAGGTGGGTGGAGAGGGGCACCAGGGGCACAGCTGGAGTAGAGAGATAGCAGTGGGCCCCCCACCACCTGACTGCAAAGCGTCCTCCAGATGCTCTACCTGCTGTGCTCCTGGCCCAAGCTTCCTGTCCTGAATGCCCTGGAGCTGCTGGACTTCAGCTTCCCTGACTGCCACGTGGGCTCCTTTGCCATCAGGTCCTTGCAGAAACTGACGTGAGTCCCAGCTGGGCACTGAGGCCCACAGGCTGCCAGCTCCTCACTAAGACATCTTGCCCTGGCAACCTGGAAGTGGGTGTTGGGTGGAGATGAGCTTAGGCTGGCCTCACCCTCTTTCCAGTCACCTGCCAGCTGGAGACCTCTGTCCTGAGTTTCAGAACCCCAGACTCAACCAGCTTTCCTCCCCTACAGAGACGACGAGCTTCTCCAGTGCTTGCTGCAGCTGGTGCAGGTCCTCAAGTACAAGTCCTACCTGGACTGTGAACTGACCCAATTCTTGTTGGACCGGGCTCTGGCCAACCGAAAGATTGGCCACTTCCTATTCTGGCATCTTCAGTAGCTGGATGCACCCCTGCTGATTCCTTGGGAACCTAGAAAAGCCATGGGGGATGAGGGTCTCCTGGTCTGCTGACCTCATGTTTACTGGGCTGGGGAGGGGCTATGTGCCACTCCTGGCCATTCTCAGCCCCATCTTCTCCCTCCAGCTCTGAGATGCATGTGCAGTCCATGGCCTTGCGTTTTGGCCTCATCATGGAGGCCTACTTCAGGGGCAGCACCCACCACATGAAGGTGCTGATGAAGCAGGTGAGGCTCAGAGTGCCTGTGCCTGAGGCAGGCTCCCCTTCCAGGCCCCTTCACAGTCATACTCCTGGTTCTGGCTCAGGCTCATGTGCACTGCTGCTACTCCATTCTGCCCACCAGGCAGAAGCACTGAGCAAGCTGAAGGCCCTGAGCGACTTTGTGAAGGTGAGCTCCCAGAAGACCTCCAAGCCCCAAACTAAGGAGCTGATGCACTTCTACATGCGCCAGGATACTTATCTAGAAGCCCTTTCACACTTGCTGTCCCCATTGGACCCCAGCACGATGCTGGCAGACGTCTGGTGAGCCCCAGGCCTAGCCCCACCTGGAGCCAGGCCCTAAGCCCCCTCCCCCGCCCTAAGCCCTCAACCGCCCAGGCCAACATGGCCCTCTACCTGCAGTGTGGAAAGGTGCACCTTATGGACTCCAAGATGAAACCCCTGTGGATCATGTACAGCAGTGAGGAGGCAGGCAGTGGTGACAGCGTTGGCATCATCTTTAAGAACGGGGATGGTGAGCCAGGCTGGGCAGGGGACATGCGGAGGCCTTGGCCTTCTCACCTAGGCCCATACTGTTCTGTGGTAGGGCCCCAGGGGGTTCCCTGAGAAGACAGAGCTACTCTGAGCCTTGCATGGGTGTATAACCCACTAGAAACTCCTGCCCTTCCAGACCTCCGCCAGGACATGCTGACTCTGCAGATGATCCAGCTCATGGACGCCCTGTGGAAGCAGGAGGGCCTGGACCTAAGGTGGGGCCTCTATCCATCACCTGTTTGTTTGGGTCTGTAACAGGCCTCAGAGCCTGCTCCTGGAGGAGTTCCTGGTCTAAACTGACACCTCCCTGTTGGATGTGAGAGCGGCTGTTCTTACAAGAGGGGTAGGGGAGCTGGAGGGGTTTGGGTAAGGCCATTCCTGGTGCTCAGCTCCTATTTCCTGGCTTCCTACCCCTTGGGGAGCAGTGCCACCTTCTTCCAAGCCCGCTGACTCATTCTCTTCAGAGCAATCATGAGCCCAGCCAAGGTGTGCTCTGCAACTTGGGTGCCAGTTCTGTGTCTCTGAGGCACCTTCCCCAGAGCCCCACACCCCGTCTGGCATCCTCAGGAACTTGAGCAGTGTTCCCTGTGGTTTTGTTGGGTGCCTCAATTTCCAGGGGGTTCCAGTAGCCCCAGAGAATGTCCTTAACCATAGTGTCTGCCTGTGCCTCTTCTCATGTGCTAGGATGACCCCCTATGGCTGCCTTCCCACTGGTGACTGCATGGGCCTCATTGAGGTGGTGCAGCACTCGGACACCATTGCCAACATCCAGCTGAACCAGAGCAACCTGGCTGCCATGGCTGCCTTCAACAAGGATGCCCTGCTCAACTGGCTCAAGTCCAAGAACCCTGGGTAGGCTTTCTTATTCCTGGGAGAGGCTCCATAGAGTGAAAGGTGAGGGAAGGCCTGTGACAGTTTCCATGCCTGCTTGGCTCAGCTGAGCACTGGCCCACATCTGATTTGGGGTAGGACTGTTCCTGGGTGTCCATTTTTCATGGCTGTGTTATGCTACTCAACTCTTTGGGCGTTAAAACCACCACTGTGTTTAGTCACAAATATGTAGCTTGAGTGGGTTCTGCTGTGGTTTGAAATAGCTGGTGCTATGGCTAGCATCTGTGATATTGCCTGAGCCCAGAGCTTCTACCAAGGGCCCAGTCACACACCTAGGGACTTGGCTGTCAGTTGTGCCTCTTTATGCAGCCTCTCTTCATCTAATACATAGACCTTGGCTTCTCTGAATGGTATTGTGTGGAAGAAGGGGGCAATTTCAAGCTGGGCATGGTGACCTATGCTCCAGAATAATGCCCTCCTTGTTGATTAACACAAGGCCAGATTCAAGAGGAGGGAAAATATAAGGAGCCCTGGTTTTCAATCTTCCCCACCCAGAGAAGCCCTGGATCGAGTCATTGAGGATTTCACCCTCTCTTGTGCTGGCTACTGTGTGGCTACATATGTGCTGGGCATCAGTGACCGGCACAGTGACAACATCATGATCCGTGAGAATGGGCAGGTAAGGGGCACTGTGTTCAGCTGCCCAGTGAGCTTGTCTTACATCCCTGGCCCAGTGGCCTCTCTGACCTACCCACACCTCCCAGAAGAGTGCCCCAAGTCCTGCTGACTTCCTCTAACTGGAACCTCTCTTTGTGAAGCCTATTCTCCCTGCCCTTCCCTCCCCTCAGCTATTTCACATTGACTTTGGCCACATTCTGGGGAATTTCAAGACCAAGTTTGGAATCAACCGTCAGCGAGTCCCATTCATCCTCACCCATGACTTTGTCCACGTGATTCAGCAGGGCAATACTAGTAATAATGAGAAATTTGAAAGGTGAGGGTGCCCAGGGCCCCAGTGAGGGGACAGTGTCCAGCCAGGGGCAGGGATGGGGACATAGCCCTCAGGCTAACTCCTGCCTCCACCCTGGGGGTGCGGCCTTCTCTGCAGGTGCACCCCAATCCAAGAGTACCCTGTTGGGCAGTGCAAACAGGAGGTCCATGGGAGGTGTAGGAGCAGGTCCAGGCCAGGGGCAGACACTCAGGGGCAGGTGCTGGCTGGATGCAGAACCCCTGCTTGTTTGGGGCTGCGGATGGCAGGGAGGACCCAGGGATTTATCTATTTCCTCCACCTCTGCAGGTTTCGAGGCTACTGTGAACAGGCGTACAGCATTCTGCGGCACCATGGGCTCCTCTTCCTCCAACTCTTTGCTCTGATGCAGGCAGCAGGCCTGCCTGAGCTAAGCTCCTCCAAAGACATCCACTATTTGAAGGTATGCCAGCACAGGACCACACCAGACTGGAGGCCAGGGTCTACCACAAAGTTCACAAGGCCTGCCTGAATGTCTACAGCTGTGGAGGAGCCTGCCTTCCCTATGTATAGTATAAAAAATGAGCTTGGCAGAGCTCATCCTGGTCAGAGTGCATCTTGCCCGAACAGCTCAGGGACCTAGGAGATTCACCTCTCAGATGGCGGCCCTCATGCCATCCCAGGCCCAGCAGTGCAGTATGGTGGGAAGTGGCCAGAATATTGCACTCCCTGGGCCTATTCTGGCCCAGTTGCAGGTGAACTGTGATCTTGTTTGGTCATACCATGTGTCCTCAGTGTCTTTCATGCATGAGATAAAGTCTCTTGTAGGTTTGCAAGACACTTCGCATTCCTGTCTTTTCAGTTAGTGAGAGGCAGAGTGGGAGGGGGTGTATTCCCTAAAGCTTCTCCTGCCCTTCTCTCAGCTAAGGTGAGGCCACCTGACCCTCTGCTTGCAGTTCTTTTAGGAAGGAATTTCAACAACCCGAGGTGGCAGGAGTACAGGGAGGCAGAAGGGTTTGAGATGCAGCAGGGTCAGGATCCCTGAATGTTGATGCAGTTGTGATGATTCTGTCCCAGGACACCCTGGCGCTGGGGAAGACAGAGGAGGAGGGGCTGAAGCACTTCAGGGTGAAGTTCAATGAAGCCCTGAGGGAGAGCTGGAAGACCAAACTGAACTGGCTGGCACACAACCTGACCAAAGACAACCGACAATAGTGGCCACCTCTGAGCTGCCACAGGCTGACAAACCTGTCTGAGGACAGCTACCCTTGGTTGTCCTAGATGGGGCCTACACCTGAACTACACCTCGTGGGAAAGAACAACACATTTACATTTTGTTTACACTAGTTATTTAGACAGACAGGAAATGTTTCAAGATGATGGGGAAATGTGATGGACATTATTATCCAAAGTAGATGTACAAAGACACAAATTTGTGAAAATATACTTTGTATAAAACAAGAGATAGGAAAAATTGTGTTTTATTTGTGTAATAAGAATTATAATATATTCCACTGTCATACATGTATAAAAAAACTATAATAAAGAACCAAACAGCCAGGGCTGGGGTTGTAAGCTCAGTAGTAGAGTGCTTGCCTCGCACGTGTGAAGCGCTGGTTTTAATCTTCAGCACCACATAAAAATAAATTAAAATAAAGGTATTTTTCCATCTACAAGTAAAAAATAACAAAAAGAACAAAACACCATAAATGCAAATGCTTTCTAGTGCAGAGGACAGGTGCTGCACTGAGTCCAAGCACTGTGAGTTGGGCACCTTGAGGTTGTACCTTGCTCTTGTCTTAGGATGGGCATTCCAGGTCTTCCAGCTGGTGGATCTTGCCCAGCAAAGACTCACTTCCTCTTGGGGAAGCCTTATTCCCAGGCTTTCCACCTAGCAGTTACTTGGCCTCCTGTCCACTTAGGACACCTCAATCCCCAGATTACCTTCTGCCACCTGTGTGGCCCACCCTGCGTGTTCTCCATTGACCAAGTCCTGGGAAGCTCCCAAAGAAGCCAGGGCACCCCATAGCCACAGGGATGCTTGCTCTTCACTGCTAAAGTGACTCTCAGGTAGAAGATGCCCTCACCTCTTTCACCTTCATGTAAGAAAATAATACCACTCTATTTACTGAACCTCTACAGCTGCAGAGGAGCCTGCTTCCCCTATGTGTAGTATAAAAATGAGCTTGGCAGAGCTCCTGGTGAAAGGTCAGAGAGGGTCTGTGTGGTGATGTGTGAATAGGCTGCCTGCTCTGGAAGGTTTAAGGGAGGGATGGGGCTTGATGTCCCCCCAGGGCTCACCTTTGAGGAACCATCTGGGAATAATCTTGGGCCACGTGAGGCAGGGTCTTTCTCTCTGAGGGCACTTACTCTGAGATGGTCCAAGTTTAGCCTCAGTAATCCCAAAGGGCTACACAAGAGAAACTGTCCCTACTGCAGGATCCTGTGCCTCTTTCAGCTTTCTGAAGCCCACTGTAGTGAAGCATCCAGGACTTGGGCTTTTAGAAACCCACAGTGGGATGGGGCCAGAGCCCAGTCATAGAGCATGTGCTGAGTATGCATGAGGCCCTGGGTTTGATCTCTAACAGTGTAAACAAAAAAACATGAAGAAACCCCTGGTAATCATGATGCACATTTAGCTCACTCAGGACCTTCTGGGTTCACTGCTGATCTCTCAGGTGTCTCCCAAGACTTGGCAGAGCCAGCAGACTCTGGCCCTTAGCAGCAGAGGTGCACAGCTTAAAAGGAATTCCAGATGCTAACTCTCTGCATTTTCAATAGCTGTTGGGCTACCAGAGCACCTGTCTCATCTGCAGTAGCCAGAGATGTCACTTTTGTTCCCAAATAAATGCTGAATTTAATCAGGCCACCTGCCTCCTTTACAGTAGGAAAAACCACACACATGTTTATGTATTATGCTTCAAGGCATGGGCTACAGACCTTGCACAACCTCAGAGATTTCTGGGTGTATGGTCTGTTGCCCAGTGAGTACAGCTTCTATTTGTTTTCAATTATTTCATGTTGCAAGTTAAATATCACTGATGTATGTTGAGTCTGCAGTCTTTTGTCACAAGACAGAAAGGCAAGTGGAAAGAAATTAAAGCCTTTCTATGGTCTTATGTTCTTGGCTCAAAAAGAAATCAAGGGGGGCTGGGAATGTGGCTCAGGCGGTAGCGCGCGCGTCTGGCATGCATGCGGCCCAGGTTCGATCCTCAGCACCACATACCAACAAAAATGTTGTGTCCACCGAGAACTAAGAAATAAATATTAAAAATTCTCTCTCTCTCTCTCTCTCTCTCTCTCTCTCTCTCTCTCTCTCTCTCTCTCTCCTCTCTCACTCTCTCTTTAAAAAAAAAAGAAATCAAGGGAAAACAAAGTTTAAACAAGGCAGTAAACAAGTATCACTCCAGCTGGAGTTAGAAACAGAACTTTACTGTAGTCTACACACTTTCCCACCTAGCATCAATGCATGCATTTGGGCAGGAACACCAAGGCACTACAGACTATATAAAGACATCCCTCTCTGTTAGCTTCTACCACTGTCTAGAAGGCATCACACAGACTGCATGTGGATGGGCAGCCACACAACAGCACAGCCATCCTTAAGACTGGCAGTGAGGACACAGGGGCAGTGTGCAGGATGACCCCCAGGTTTACAGTCTAGCATCTGACATGTACATGAAGAGCAAAGTTCTTTCTGGCTCTATCCCCAACTCCTTTCTCTCCTTGACCTTCCCATGGATCAGAGCAGCAGGACTCCTGGCTACTGGAGTGAGGATCTGACCCCAATGCAGGGGCATTCTGCAGGAGCAACCCACAGGGGTTGGGGTGGGGTAGATGCATACTGTTTTGGAACATTGTAGCACTCTGCCTTCCTCCATTGTGAGTGCAGATCCCTCAGGAAACCACTGCGATCTCCCAAACCAAGTGGTCAAGTGATCTGCACCACAGCTTTCAGTTTCAATGAACCGCAGAGAACTTCACCAGCAGGAAAATGTACATTTATGAAGCCTCAGTACAGGAACACAAAGCCTGGGTGACAGAAAAGGAAGCTTCTGGTCCTGAGAGGAGTGCACGAGAAGCCAGGGACCCCACAGCTCCCATCCCAAACATGACGCTAGAAGTGTGCAGAACCCCAAAGAAGAAGACCCATTTCCAGTCTTCAAACACAAACCACTACTCTGTTCCCAAACAGCACACCAAATCTACATAGCCTCATGCCTAGACCAGAGTGAATAGGCCTCTCCTCCTAGTTTCCCTAGGGAGAGGGAACAGAAGCAGTCACTGCATTTGGCATCCTAGTCCTGAGTACACTAGCACAAAGGACACAGAATTACAATGTATTTACAAAGCATTCAAAAGTCAGTTGATCATCTACATATTAACCCCCTTCTACCACTTGTAAAAGCACTAGTTTGGAAAAAAAATAAAGACCTTCAAAAAGAAAAAGAAAAAACGATTACCAATTTTTACTCTTTGTCAGCTAGTCTAGTCACTGCAACTTTTCTGGAGATGCAAGAGGTGGGCAACTCACTGGATGGCAAGAGCCTGGAGTGCTGAAGCCCCTAAGCTGGCAGGACATGGCAGGGAGGTAGAGTCAGCTCCTGGCTTTTGGGAAAAAGAGATCCAGCAGGGGTGGGCAGGTGGTGGGATCCTACAGTCCCACACACTGGGAATGGAAGGATAATCAGCAATGGGGGTCATCAGACCTGCTGGCTGAAGAGATTTTTTACATGGAGGACACGCTGGCTGGGAGACAGGTAGCATTCTGAGGTGGGGATGCAAGAGTCCAGATTGCACTCAGTAGCTGAGTGTGGAGCTTTCCCACTTCAGCTGCTGATGCTGATTGGAGTTCTGGCTCTCCCCAGGGCCACCCTCCTTCTCGTCACAGCTCTCCCGCTGGTCGATAATGATGTCTTCCTCCTCCTCCTCTCCAGCCTCACACTGCTCTTCCTCCTCCTCCTCCTCACCACTGTGCTAGTACTGGTAGGTCTGCGAGTCCAGCTCATGGTCAAGTCCACCTTCCAGGAGCAGCAGCAGAAGGGAGCTGTCCCCCAGTGAGGGAGACTCTCCAGGGACAGGGGCCTAGGCCTCGCTGGAAGTGGCCTCTCCATGGAGTCCAGGCATGCAGAGAGCTCCTGGATGGGGATGCTCAGTTCCCTCCTTGGAGCACTGTCTCTGCATAGAGTGGGAGGAGCACCAGCCTGAAGCCAGCTCATCTCTGCACTTACACTTACTGGGTTGCAAGAACTTCAGTAAGGCCTCACTGGGCCTCGGATTACCCCCCTGGATTTGAGGATCCTAGCTCACCAAGGTGTGTGATCATAAGGTGGAGGCACATGGACATGGAGGAGCCTGGCCTACAGTGCTCTGAAGCCTGGGGCCTTTTCTGCTCCTACCTCCTTTTGGAGTTCATGGTGATGGTCAAGGCAGAATCATCGCCATCCACCTCATTCTCCTTCCACGTGTCCTGGTCCCATGAGGTTCACTGATGTGCAGCCCAGATCTGAAACACCCCCAGGATGATCATAAACACCATGAAGTAGATGCAAACAACAATCACCATGGTGACAGGATTCAGGATGACTGTCAAGGGAGAAAAAAGGACAAACAGGGCTGCAGAGAGGTCACCCAGATTGAGGCTTCCCACCTGTCATTGGCTATCCTAGGTTGGCACACTCCTCCTGACCCTCAGAGACTAGAAAGCGTCAGGAACAGCTTTGCATGGTCACAAATTGCTCGGTCACTGTGGCTGTGGGCAGGCAATCATTTCCGTGTGTGTGATGAGGAGTGGGAATGGTGCTGCTGTGCTCCCAGCCAGGTGGGACAGGGATATCTGCCTAAGCTCTGTGTGATGCTTAATGTTTGCACCTAGGTGCCTCCCAAGTCCTTCCTGTAAATGATTGAGGGCTGAGCAGGTTGTAGCCTGACAGGTAAACAAAAAAGCAGTGCTTAGGGTGAACAAACTGTGGTTGGGCAGCCATGTGGCTGGCAAGTTCCACAGGATTGGCAGCATGGATCATGTTACCTGCAGTGGACAGGAAGAAAGGATCACTAGGGATGAGCATCCTGACTGTTTCCAAGAGGAGAAAAGGGGCATCAGCAGCTGTGAACAAGGCTAGTCTGAGTAGCCCCTGGGCCCTTGTAAGAAGTTAGAAACCACTGTAAATCTGATGTTGTTCCATGTCCAAGAAACAGCACTTTTCTATTTTTTATTTTTTATTTTATTTAAAGAGAGAGTGAGAGAGAGAGAGAATTTTTTAATAATTATTTTTTAGTTTTCGGCAGACACAACATCTTTGTTTGTATGTGGTGCTGAGGATCGAACCCGGGCCGCATGCATGCCAGGTGAGCGTGCGACCACTTGAGCCACATCCCCAGCCCAGAACTTTTCTAATAACAACAAACAAACAAACAAAGACAAAACAAAACAAAGAAAACACTTAGAAACCCCTGTAAATCTGATGTTGTTTCATGTCCAAGAAACAGCACTTTTCTAATAATTCCTTTATAGTTAACTTTATAAAATAATCCATCCATGAGAGCAGAGTGGCAAAGCAACCTCAGGTCCTAGTCACTTGGGAAGTGGATGGTTTAGACATTTCCCCTGCCTTACCCCCAAACCTAGAAACTGGAAAGATGACACAATTCAAAATCTTTTATTTCCTTTCATGGTAAAGAATGTCAGTTGATAATAACAACCCTGGATCCAATTCTCCAGACCACAGAGCCCTTGAGCAACTATAAAGCCACAGAAGATGCTGATGAAGGCTTCAGAGCAGGGTGCTGCTCTCCCTGCTGTGGTCTGACAGTGACCACTGCCAGCTAGGGCACTGTTAGTCCTGTGTGCGGTGGGTCCCTGCATCAGTCCAAGGACCCATCTTCACTGCCAACAGATCCAGTGACCTGACACCACTACAAGGATCCTTTAGTTAACCAGCTGCTGTTCTTTATAGAAGAGTGTCCTTGTGTCTCATGTGTGAAAACTTCAGCAACAACCTTGTCCCTTCCTGTGGTATTCCCTGACACTTGCTCTCTATCACCTCCCTCCAGGATTCCTCAGGCTCTCACTCAGAATGCAGCAGATGGTGGAATGGAGCAGCAGCCCAACCTGTCAGTACCGACTGCACAGGTCTATCCACATCAGGCCAGGCTGAAGAAGGCCACCACTCCTGGGGGAAGCCTCATTTGCCATGATGAGTGTGCTAAAGTGTGTCTACAAACATCAGGGCCAAGAGACAGGGCCCTCTGTTACCACCACAGCTAGCTCTTCTGGGTAGGAGCCCTATACATACCTCCTCCTTAAGTTCATTGCTGAGGTAGCAGCCATTTACCTCAGAGCAGATGAGAATGAACTACCAGTTGGTCAATTGAACCACCAGTTGGTCAATGAACTACCAGGTATGCCAGTTCCAGTAGCGCAGGAGTTACAAAACCTTTTGGTAGCTGGCCATGGTGCCACACCTGCAGGGTTAAGAAGATAACAGGTGGCTCAAGTTAGGAAGCTGGGTGGGGCCAGAGCCAGGGCCCCAGTGGCTAAAGGTAGGCACCTGGGTTGCTGAGCCAGCAGGACAAATGCATGTGGTTTTCCGATTGAGGAAACAAACAGCATGCTTGGCGTTTTAGGGGCATATGCTAGTCCTTTGTAAGTTAGTGCCACATGTCCTCATCTTGTTCAGAAGGGGGACACTGTGCAACAATGCTGGCTCTCCACATATTTGCAGATGGTGGGAGCCATGTGGCCTCCAGCTGGCTCTGGCCTCTCACCTGTGAAAACCATGCCCAGGTCAGAGGGGTTCACTTCAATGCCCTTCTGCTGCAGGTGGGCTGTGTCCACCTCCAGGCTTTCCTACTCTGTTTTTGGTTCCTCTCACTCCTCCATATGCAACTGCCTCAGATAGCAGGGAGCCTGTGTGGCCCACCAAAGCTGGTCATAGCTAATGGACACCCACCTCAGGCTCAAGCTCACAAACCTCTTTTTAGGAAAGCAAGAGAGGTAAGGGAGAGTCAAATAAAAGAATTGGGGGCTGCTGAGGGTGTGGCTCAGTGGTAGAGCATGCCCTTAGCACACACAGGACCCTGGGTTTGATCCCAGTGTGAAATAAACAAAGCAAACAAACAAATGGTAGCACAGCACAAATCCTGGGCAACAACAGCAGGAACACTGTCCTCTTATGGAGTGAGCCAAAAGACATAGCTCAGAGCCACAGATCAGTCAGGGAAAGGTGGAAAGACCCTGAATTGGTTTCCAAAGAGCATAATGACACCAGGCAAGGAAGAAGCCCTCTCAGGAACAGGATCTCCCAAAACCTCAAAGTGAAAGAAGGTGGGTACATCAGCGGCAGTAAGGAGTGTCCAGGAAGGTAAGGAGGCCTCCCCATGCAGAGCGGCCGTTACCCTGGGGTCTTCAGATTCATCCCTCAGGAGCTACCCTTCTCATGTGATTGTGCTGATGATTCCAAGCTCAGGGAACAGGAAAACCCCTAAGAGCTCTGAAATTTAGAAGCCGTTCAGGCAAAGTAGTGGACTCCACTCTGGTTGATCCTGGGCTCTTCCAGCTACAAAATCATGATGTAGCTTTGGACTGGGGGGACTGCAATGCAGGGCACTTTATTAAAACACCTGCCACCAAGAATGAGGCTATCAGGGCTCTGAAAAACACCTGGGAACCCACAGGTGCAAATGATGGTGGAGGGGGACCACACAGGTTCTCACTACCTTGGGACAGAAGACTGTGGCCCCTCCAGGAACCCCAGCCATCAGCACAGCTCCCACCCCCACCATATGGAGTGTGGTGCTGGCCAACTTGGAAAAATATCGTAATTATCATGTGAAGTTACAGAATTTACACACAATGTCTGCATGGTGTAGGCTTTCATTTAGGTAAAGCACTAGAAAATACAAAATAATGTATGGCAACAGAGAAGAGACCAGTGGTTGCTTTGGGGTGGGTGGCTGGGGAGTGGGGGCTTAGCAAGGCATTAGGAAAGGGGAGAGAAATATTTGGGATAATAAGAGTGGGGTTCACTATGATTGTGGCAAAATAAATCATGGTTATATACATATATCAAATTTACCAAACTGCGCACTCCTAAATATGTGAAGTCTATTATTCGTCAATGATACTTCAACAAACACATCTTTAGAGAATACAAGGGGAAGAAAAGTTTCCTGCCCTCTGGAACCTGTGTCTGTCCAGCAGAGTGAATTCCTCACATCCATGGACTCCCCAGCCCACATAGGGCTAAAAGCCTCACCTGTAGAGGTCCCCTCAGGGGCCACTGCCAACCATGGGGTGGAGCTCGAGATCTGCCCCAGAGTCTGCCTCAGGACTTCAGAAGAAGGCTGAGGAGGGGCCTCCCTCTCAGCTCTGGGCCCGTCCCACCTTCCCAGCCTGAGTGCCCTGACTCCTGCTACCAAGCATGAAGGGTGCCACTTCCCAGCAAGAAGCCTCAGCCTGAAGCTCTGCCTGCAGGAGGAACAAGGGAAAGCCGGGTGGGCCTCGAAGGCTCCAACCAGCAGCAACCCAGCACCTTCCGTCCCTCCCGTGGGAGCTGAGGAACATGGGCCAGGAAGGCTCCCAGCCCCCTGCAGCCTCTTTTGTACTGTGGCTACTATGCCTCCTCTGACACTTGCTGCTGCCATGCCCAGCCTGCCATCCTCAGGCCCAGGGACAGCACAATGCCTGAGACGACAGCCCATCTTGGTTGACTACCTTCCAGGCCCTAATTCCTCTGCAGAGCCCTCAGACCTGGGTGTCTGGTTGAAGGGGGGAGCTCCCCCCCCCGCCCCCAGGGGAGAGGGCACTCTCCCCTCCGGGGGAGGCCCTTGGGACCTGGGTGTCGGGGTGGTGGCGAGAACTCCACCACCCCTCGCACAGAGGGGAGAGGGTACTCCCCCCTCCGCAGGGAGGCCCCTCGGACCTGGGTGTTGGGGTGGGGGGGAGCTCCACCACCCCATATCCAAGGGAGAAGGCACTCCCCCTTCCAGGGGGAGGCCCCTGGGACCTGGATTTCGGAGTGAGGGGAACTCCCTCCTCATCCTCCCGGTACCCAGGGGAGAGGGCACTCCCCCGTACAGGGAGGCCCCTCTAACTTGGGTGTCAGGGGGGAAGCTCTCCCCTCTGCACACAGGGGAGAGGGCACTACCCCCTCCATGGGGGAGGCCCCCCTTAACTGGGTTTGTGGAGGGAGCTCACCCGTGCACTCAGGGGAGAGGGCTCTCCCCGCTTCAGTGGGGAGGCCCCTCTAACCTGAGTGACAGGGGGAGAGGAACTCCCTGGCACTGCACCCAGGGGAGAGGGTACTCCCCCTTCCAGGGGGGCGACCCTTCTAACCTGGGTGTGGTGGGGGAGCTCGCCAGCGCACCCAGGGCAGAGGGGCACTCCGTTCTCCAGGGGGGAGGCCCCTCTAAGATGGGGGTCGGGGGAGCTCCCCAGTGCACCCAGGGCAGAGGGCCAACCCCCTAACCCTAACCCTCCTGGGGGAGGCCCCTGGAAACTGGATGTCAGAGTGGGGAGGTGAGCCCCCCCACCCCGCACCGCACACCCAGGGCAGAGGGCACTCACCCCTCCGCAGAAGAGGCGCCACCAACCTGGGTGTCAGGGTGGGGAAGCTCCCGCCCCTCACCCCGCACCTAGGGGAGAGGGCACTCCCCCCTCTAGGGCGGATGTCCCACTAACCTGGGTGTGTGGGGGGAGCTCCCCCTTCCGCACCGAGGGGAGAGGGCACTACCCCCTGGGGGTGAGGCCTCTCCATCCTGGGTGTTGGGGTGGGGGAGGAGCTCCCGCCCTTCACCCCTCACCTAGGGGAGAGGGCACTCCTCAGTCTGGGGAGGAGGTCCCTCGGACCTGGGTGTCGTGGGGGTGGGAGCTCCACCTCAGCACGTAGGTAGAGGGCATTCCCCCCTCTGGGAAGGATGCCCCACTAACCTGGGTGTGTGGGGGAGCTCCCCCTCCGCACCCAGGGGAGAGGGCTCTCCCGACTCCAGGGGAAGGCCCCTCTAACTTGGGTGTTGGAGGGGAGCTCCCCCCCTCCACACCCAGGGGAGAGGGCACTCCCCTCTCCAGGGGCAAGGCCCATCTAACCTGGGTGTGTGTGTGTGGGGGGGGCAGATCCCCCCTCTGCACCCAGTATAGAGGGCACTCCCCCCTCCAGGGGCTAGGCCCCTCTAACCTGGGTGTCCAGGGGAGCTCCCCAGCGCACCCAGCATAGAGAGCACTGCTCCCTCCAGGGATGCGGCCTCTCTAACCTGGGTGTCAGGAAGAGCTCTCCAGCATACCCAGGTTGAGGGGCACACCCACCTCCAGTGGAGAGGCCCTTCTATCCTGGGTGTCAAGGGGAGTTCCCCAGCGCACCCAGGGCACAGGGGCACTCCCCCCTCCAGGGGGGAGGCGCCTCTAACCTGGGTGTCCGGGGGAGCTCCCTTGTGCACCCACGGCAGAGGGGCACTCCCCACTCTAACCCTAACCTTAACCCTCCTGGGGGAGGCCCCTGGAAGCTGGGTGTCGGAGCTCCCATTCCCACTCCGCACCTAGGGGAGAGGGCACTCCACCCTCAGGGGGGAGGCCCCTCCGACCTGGGTGTGAGGGGGTGGGAGCTCCACCTCAGCACCCAGGAGCGAGGGCATTCCCTCCTGGGGGGGAGGCCCCTCTAACCTCGGTTTGGGGGGGGGGAAGCTCCCCTCCACACCTAGGGAAGAGGGCTCTCCAGACTCAAGGGGTGAGGCCCGTCTAACCTGGGTGTGTGGGGGTGAAGATCCCCCTCTGCACCCAGGGGAGGGGGCATTCCCCCCTCCAGAGGGGAGGCCCCTCTAACCTGGGTGTGTGGGGGAGCTCCCCTCCTCCACACCCAGGGGAGAGGGCACTCACCCCTGTGGGGGAGGCCCCTCCAAGCTGGGTGTCCAGGTGGGGGTAGCTCCCACCACCCACCCTGCACCTAGGGGAGAGGGCACTCCCCCTTCCAGGAGGGAGGCCCCTCTGACCTGGGTGTCCTGGGAGTGGGAGCTCCACCTCCACACCCAAGTAGAGGGCATTCCCGCCTCCGGAGGGAATGCCCCACTAACCTGGGTGTGGGGGGGGCGAGCTCCCCCTCCGCACCCACTGGAGAGGGCTGTCCCAACTCCAAGGGGAAGGCCCCTCTAACCTGGGTGTTGGGGGGAGCTCCCCAGTGCACCCAGGGCAGAGGGGCACTCCCCCCTCCAGGGTGGCGGCCTCTCTAACCTGGGTGTCAGGGTGAGCTCCCCAGCGTACCCAGGGCATTTCCAAACTCATGAGAGTAGCATTACCTTGATATTAAAGAGGCAATAGCAAAATGGAAATTATAGAGCTCTCCATCCTAATCAAGTGAGACTTATTCCAGATACACAACATGGCTTAATATTTGGAAATTATTCAATGTAATATAATTCAATGTTTTATATATTTATATACATTTTAGTTTCATATAAAAGAGAAAATCTTTTTTTTGTTTTCTAAATTTTTTATGATTAGTTGTTCAAAACATTACAAAGCTCTTGACATATCATATTTCATACATTTGATTCAAGCATCAACAAATTTCTACAAACCATGATTTCTACAAACATAACTGAATCAGGTGGACATATACAATTAAAATATATCAAGTTTTAAGATTTTTTTTGTAGATGGACACAGTGCCTTTATTTTATTTATTTACTTATGTGATGCTAAGCATCAAACCCAGTGCCTCAAACGTGCAGTTGAGCACTGTACCACTGAGCCACAACCACAGCCCTTTTAAATAGATCAATTTTAGGCAAGGAAATAGAAGATGCCATCAAAAGCCTATCAACCAAGAAAAGCCCAAAAGCAGATAGATTCTCATCTGAGTTCCACCAGACATTGCAAGAAGAACTAATACCAATATTCCTCAAAATATTCTATGAAATAGAAAAGGAGGGAACCCTTGTGAACTCATTCTATGAGGCTGTTATCACTCTGACACCAATTGCAGACAAAGACACATCAAGGAAAAAACTTAAGACCAATACCCCTGATGAACATAGACACAAAAATTCTCAATAAACTCCTGACAAATTGTATACAAAAAACACACTAAAATACAGTGCACCATGACCACGTGGTGTTCATCCCAGGGATGGAAGTTTTTTTCAACATTTGGAAATCAATAAATCTAATACATCACATCAATAGACTTAAAGACAAGAGTCATAAAATTTTCTCTATAGATGTTGAAAAATATAGAATCATTTCATGTTCAAAACAATAGAAAAACTAGGAATAGTAGGATCATACTTCAACATTGTAAAAGCTGTCTACACTAAGCCCAATGCTAGCATCAGTATAAATGGAGAAAAATTGGAAGCATTCCTCTAAAAACTGGAACTAGTCAGGAATGCCCTCTTTCACCACTTCTATTCAACATAATCATTGAAATTGTAGCCAGAGAAATCAGGTAAGCAAAAGAAATTAAATGGACACACAAGGAAAAGAAGAATTCAAACTATCACTATTTGCTGATGACATTTATAATACCCTAAAAAAAATTCCACCAGAAAATTTCTAGAACTAATAAATGAATTCAGCAAAGTATCAGGATACAAAATCAACACCCCAAAATCAAATGCATTCCTATATATCATCGATGAATCCACTGAAAAAGAAATTATGTAAAGAGTCCATTAACAATAGCCTCAAAAATTAAATATCTGGAAAAATCGAATAAAAAGGTAAAAAAGCTCTACAATAAAAAGTACAGAACCTAAATAAAGATATTGAAGAAAACCTCTGAAGATGGAAAGATGCTCCTCAATAGGCAGAATTAATAGTTTAAAAGGCCATACTACCAAAAACATCATACAGAAATAATGCAATTTCTATTAAAATCCTTATGACAGTCTTCATTATAATACAAAAGGCAATTATGATATATTTTTTTGGTAAAATAGGAGACCCAGAATAGTAAAAGCAATCTTTAGTGAGAAAACTGAAACAGGAGGCATCATAATACCAGACCATAAACTATACTACAGAGCTATAGTAACAAAAATGGCATGGTGTTGGCACCAAAATAGACATGTAGATCAATGGTATAAAATAGAGGACACAGAGACAAACCCACATAATTTAAATATGGTTTTCTCATACTAGACAAAACATTCACTGGAAAAAAAGATAGCCTATTCTTTCAACAGATGGTGCTGGCAAAACTGGAAATCCACATGTAGCCAAATGAAATTAAACCTACATCTCTCACCCTGCACAAAAATCAAATCAAAGAGGATCAAAGTTTTAGGCACTAGAACAGAGACCCTGAAACTAATAGAAAAAAAAAATAAGCACAAATCTTCACCACTTCAGCCTAGGATATGACTTCCTTAACAAGACTCATAAAGTGCAAGAAGTAAAATCAAGAATAAATAAATGGGATGGGTTCCATTTAAAAAGCTTCTTCTCAGCAAAGGAACCAGTAAAGTGAGGAGAGCACCTGCAGACTGGGAGAAAATCTTTACCACATGCACCTCTGATAAAGCCCTCATCTCTAAGATATATTAAGAACTCAATAAACTTAGAACCATAAAAACAAATAAACCAACGAATAAATGGGCTAAGGAACTGAACAGATACTTTGTAGACAAAGAAATACAATTGATCAACAAATACATGAAAAAGTGTTCCAAAACCTCTAGCAATTAGAGAAATACAAATGAAAACTACTCTAAGATTTCCTCTCACTCCTGTCAGAATTGCAATCATCAAGAATACAGGCAACAATTAATGTTTGTGAGGATGTGGTGAAAAAGCCACACTCATACATTGCTGGTGAAACTGAAAATTGGTGCAACCACTATGTAAAGCAGTATGGAGAGTCCTCAGAAAACTGGGAATGGAACCAGCATTTGACCCAGCCATCCCACTCCTTAGTTTATATCCAAAGAACTTAAAATCAGCATACTATAGTTCCTGAATAGATGAATGGATAAATAAAATGTTATATATATATATATATGTGTGTGTGTGTGTGTGTGTGTGTGTTTCAATGAAATATTACTTAGTTTTAAAGAAGAGTGAGATTATGGCATTTAGTAGTAATGACTGGAGTTGGAGAATATCATGCTAAGCGAAATAAGACAAACTCACATAACAAAAGGCTGAATGTTTTCTCTAATATATGGATGTTATTTCACAATAAGGTGGTGGCACTAGGGAAGAATTGTATTACCTTAGATTAGATAGGGGGAAGTGGTTGGAGGGGAGGGGAGGGCATGTGAGGCTAGGAAAGATAGTAGAATGAAACAGACATTATTACTGTAGGTATATACGTGATTACATGACCAATATAACTCTGAAACATGTACACTCAGAAAAATGAGAAATTATATCACATCTCTGTATGACATAGCAAAGTACATAACTGCATTCTAATGTCATATATAATTAAAATAAATAAAAACTCATTAAAATTGAAATATATAAATGTAAGTCAAATAGTAAAAAAAACTCAACTGAAAAATGATAATACGTCGAAAATCACATGAATGGACTCATAAGAGTTTACAGTAACAAAAGACAGAATAGCTTGAATGATAAAATGTATATAATTAGCGAATTATAATTCACAGAATGGAAAAAATGAGTATAAACTGATATGTAAACTGCTAGAGGAGAGTTCTTCCTTACAGAATTCACATTAATGAATGAAATAGGCAATTCTTTAAAAAATCACCATTACAATACTGTAATAATTGTTGCAGAAAATGACCACAATGGGTGGTAAAAATAATGGACAAAAGATTAAGGAAAATCAATATATTTGCATGGACTAAAATGAACATCAACCAAGACAATTATTAATTAAAAAAGAAAATTATTAACTTTAAAGTGGAGAATTAGAGGAATCACCAATAAACCAGGCATGGTGGTGCACACTTATAACTTGAGAGTTTGAAGCAGGATTATCACAAGTATGAGACCAGCTTCAGTAAATTAGTGAGAATCTCAGCAAGTAAGCAAGACCCAGCCTCAAATAATAAACAGAACTGAGGATGTAGCTCAGTGGTAAAGTGCTCCTGATTTCAATCTCAGTACCCCCCAAAAAAGAAATCACCAGTATATGACTTATCAACATTATATATCCTCTGATATAATTCATTGAGAAGGGCACCATAGTCACTATTATGTTATTCTCAGCAGAAACAAATATACTCAAAGTAGTCACAAAAAATACCACAGAAACCAAAAATGAGTGACATTGTCCAAAATATCTGAGCAGGACTTTTTAACATAGCAAGGTCATAAAAGAAAAAGAAAGGAGCCGTGGTTGTGGCTCATTTGTAGAATGCTTGACTAGTATGCATGAGGCACTGGGTTTGATCCCTGGCACCACATAAAAAATATAAACAAACAAAATAAAAATATTGTGTCCATCTACAACTGAAAAATATTTTAAAAAAGGAAAGACTTTTAGTCCTTCAACTAAAAGACTTTTATCGTTTCAAATTTTCACAGATTGGAGGAGGCTACAGACACATGACTATTAAATGTAATGTGGAATTTTGAAACATAAATTGGACATTAGATTAAAAAAACAAGTGCAATAAAACAAATCATTAAGTTAAAATGATTGTAACGATATTAATTTCTTGATTTTTACCATTTTTGTTAATATTAGGGCAAGTTCAGTGCAGGATATATGAGAAGCTTCTACTGGTTTTACAGTTTTGCTGTAAATCTAAAATTCACTCAAAATGAAAAATAAATTAAAGATATTAGTGATACATTAGAATTCCTTTTGAGGGCTGGGGATGTGGCTCAAGCGGTAGCGCGCTCGCCTGGCATGCGTGTGACCTGGGTTCGATCCTCAGCACCACATACCAACAAAGATGTTGTGTCCGCCGAGAACTAAAAAATAAATATTAAAAATTCTCTCTCTCTCTCTCTCTCTCTCTCTCTCTCTCTCTCTCTCTCTCCCCTCTCTCACTCTCTCTTAAAAAAAAAAAGAATTCCTTTTGACATGATTACAAATGCATGGGGTATGATTTGCTCCACTTCTGTACTAAATTCTTACCCTCATCCTCTCCTCCTCCTGCTCCTTTTCCTTTAATGATTTTTCTGCTAGTTACTTACATTTATTTTTCTTAATTACTCTCTTGTGGATACACATTCGGATATACACTGTATTATTGTGGATATACACTGTACTATATTAATATTAGACTTTTGAATGAAAATGTAAGAACTTTCAAAATAAAAAGTATATATTTTCCTATGGCATTGCTGTTTCACAAAGCTCTAATATGACAACCTTTAGTGATACACTAAGTAGAAAGTGATATGAATTTAAAGACTTCAGATAAAAAAGAAAGTCAGAAAATAGGCAAGTAGAGCCATAATATATCTAGTATAAATAGTTAGATGCTTTAAAAACAAATGACAACTTAAAATTAGTCAAACATTTTCAAATTCATTTTCTCCAATGAAAATCAGAGCAGATTCAGTTTGTGATAAATGTCTACTTACATCTACTTTCTATCTTATTTTTAAGCCTATAAAATAATCTCAAGTAATTTAGCATTAAGTAAATCACAGGGAAAATAGAACTTATAAAAAAGTATAGCGAATTTTTGTTTAAGATTTTTTTTACACCATAACTTTAATTAATTACTTTATTTATATATGGCACTGAGTATTGAACCCAGGGCCTCATGTATACTAGGCAAGCATTCTATCACTGAGCCATAACCCCAACCCATATTAGGAATTCTCTGATATGGAAAAGCACTCAAAAATTATTAATCATAACACATACTAAAATCAAAAGCAATAATTCAAATCCTCTTACCAATTTCAGCAGGTCTGATTTTGTTCCCTCAAATGCTAAGTTTTCTGAGTCTTGACAGGTTTCTTATCTCTTTTTCTACATTAGTTATACTATTAAAGCGAAGGTAGAGTGCTGTGAGAGAATCTAACCTATACACCACTGAAGGAATTTCTCTCAGTTTATTATGCTGTAAATCAAGCAACTGCAGCTTCTTCGTGTTATCAAGAGAGTCAGGCAGACTGGTAAGTTAATTTTTACTTAGAGACAGTATCATTAGATTTACTAGACAGCCCACCGCTGCTGGGAGGGACTGCAGTTTGTTACTGTATATGTAAAATCCTGTTAATTGAGTCAAGTGTTTGATTGATGCTGGCAATATGTGCATAGACCTCTTGGATAAGTCCAAACACACTGAATTCTCTTCCAGGCATATATTGCTCTTTAGTCACTTCTGCATTACTGGATTTTCTTCCTAGTCCCATGTGCAGGACTTGGCCACTCAATCGTATTGTCAACTGAAAAAGCCATCCCTAGTTGGGCAACACTGGAGACTTTTTGTCTGTCTTTGTCATCTTTCCCTTTGGTTTTAGAATCTTTTTCATGGATTTCTGTCCCCAAATCTCCAAAGGCCTTTGCCACCTTTTTTCTTTCCTTGACTGATGGTATTTTGGGCTCTTTCTTTTTAGAGTGTTTTATTTCCCTAAACTACTAACTCATGGTGACTTAAACTTGGAAAAAACCCACAAACTTTTACATTATTTGCTAGCAATCAAATTCAAAGATGAACAGACACCTTACACAACACCTGTCTGTCACATGTTGGATCTAAAAGCACTATTACCATTTCTGACAACTCATTCCAACTGGTAAAATGGTGCTGGTCAATCAATTTATTAGAATTTCTGAAATATAATAGATAATATTAAATTACCTTATGTTAAAATTTACATTAAGTAAATAGCCTCAGAAAAACAATCTTAAAGTGAAGGTTGCTGTGGAGAGCAGTGACAGAGAATGGGAGAGCTGTGTCTGAGACTGGGGTCTCTGATGACCTCATGGCTGTGGCATACCTGTTACCTGGGAATGTTTCTGTGCAAAGGTGCCAGAGTCCCAGTGGCTATACACTGCATGAGGAGACTCTGTCCTAGAGACTTACCAGCCTCAATCTTGATCTCAGACACACAGTTACTGGAGACAGAGGAACTCTCTTGCCAGAAAACCACAATGTTTCACCAGTCTGCTGCACCTGGACCTGTGCACCTAACAGTAACTTCAGACAATGGACTTTAAATAAAAACAGCACTATGCAATATATATATATATATATATATATATATATATATATATATATATATTTACTATGACAATGAAGCACAGAAGTATTTTTAGGTAACTAGTTTTTTTATCTTGTAAAAGAAAAAAAAAACATTTAAAAAATTTTAAAATGAACAGCATATATCCACAGCCTATATTCCTAACCAGGACCCTAAAATTGCTCTATCTGCAACTAACTATAGCTTTAGAAAACAGGAAGGAGAGGGTCATTATAATACAAAATACTTGTATGAAGATGTGAATTTGGTGTTAACATACCTTATATACAGAGATATGATAAATGGTGGTATAAAGGTGAATTAAGAATTGTATGCAAAAAAATAAGAGAAAATAGGAAGGGTTTCAAAGTTGATAAAAGAATGGACCAGCAGTGTGACAAAAGAACAAAAGGAACAAAATGATATGAATGGAAAAAAGTAAATAGTTCAGGTAAAAGAATATTAAAGTATGCACTTTAATAAGCACTCTAGTTGATTCTCATACAGGTATATTGGAGGGCTCACTCTTGACCAAGAATGACAGAGCAATCTCCAGTGATGTCTGTATTCTAGGAAACAGGAGAAAGATCAATAACAGGGAAATTACAAAAAGTTCACCGGAGAAGAAAAGGTAAGTAAAACCTTTGTGAAGGGCATCAGTCCTCCCTAAGCATTTTTAAATTTAAAATAAATTATTCTTATTTTTAACTCTTGTTAACTCTGATAAAACCGCTTGGTTGGCATGCATCAAGCCTCTGGGTTTGATCACAGGAATGGGGTAGTCACTTAAATTATTTTTATTGCTAATCTCTTAATAGCAAAACTTCTCCAGGTAAGTGCCTCTGTGTTTCATACATAGAATAATTATAGGAGATGAATTAAAGTTAATGGACCAAGTTCTCAAACAATATTTCACCATTTCCTTACTGAAAAAAAAATCCCTAAATGCTTTTGAGATATTGATTGAAATATGTGGAAAATATAAACTTTGCACACATTTTCTAGACACTTAAAATCATTAGATTTAAGTTTTATTTTTTATTCTGAAAGAAGTGATAATAATTTGTTACATTTGTTTTGCATAAACATACATTTATATAATTTTATATGATATTTATGCATTATTCCACTTTGAATTTTTCTGTCAAAAGAGCTGAAATATAAAGCATAGTCCAATGTAATTTATTTAGAAAAAATAAACTTTCTTTCTTTTTGAGAGGGAGATACAAGAGAAGTTTTGGAAAATGAAATAAAACTGTAGATTTGCAGACTAACAAACTGATTTTTAACTATGATTTCTCAGGAGTATAACATAGAATATTTATTTTTATGGTTTCTTGATACTGACTATACTGGTTTTATTTTTTCTTATGAAAATTTTAGGAGAATCCTTTTTGGACTCTCTATGCAGAAAAGTTTCTGAAGATTTGAAGTGGTAAAGGTTTTCTACTTTATTTTGTTGTAAAACAAAGATATGTAAATTTTTTGAAATTGCTGAAACTCAAGTATGTTATCCTTAAAAGAATATGAAATCATTTGTAGGAGTTTATCCTGTTTCATGCAGTCACAGTTACTAATAAATAAAAGTAACATAGTTTTCTTGTTTTAGAAAGTTTAAATTATTTTTGTAAATCTAGAAGATGTTTAAATGATATTAAGTTTTTTTACTGTTTGTTTTGCTAGTAATAATTTACATATATATTGTATTTGTAGAAAGAGGCTTGGTTTAAGGGACAATAAAGTCAACAGAGTAGTGTAAAATAACTGTTTTATTAAATGTATTTAAACTGTATTTAAAGATTTAAATGCTTGATGATGCTTTCTCTAGTAACAAAAATTGAGGCAAAAATTAAACAATGCAGTTTTAATTTATCTTTTTGGATATTCTTAGCAATTGGAAGCATGTGGTGAGGAGCCAGAAGACAGAGAAGATTTGAACCAAGCTGTTACTTCTCTCATGAATCTTCAACGTAGAATGGACATAATGTGAAAACTGTATTCATCTAGACTCCAATCTTCTTAATTCCAAACTGATGAAACAATGAATATTTCTTCATGCTTCATTGTATTTGGTGCTTGGTTTTCTCAAAAAACATAAATTATAATGAAAGTTGCAATTTTAAAAGTCGTGCTTTTCTTTCAATTTTCTGTTTGTTTTACTTTTTATTAGCTCTTTCACAGCTAATACACCTAAAATGTGTTTAATTGTAATTTTTATAATTAATACAAGAGTTTAAGTTTCTTTGTAATTTTACTACTTAGGGTAATAGGAATTTTGAAATATAGAGTCTGTAGTAGTTCTTTTTCACAGCAATGAAACAGGGCATATATGTATTAGTGACAAAGTTAAAAGAACATAAATTTTGTTTATAAAATTTAGTATTTTGTTATTTATTTTTTTCTTTTAAAAGTCTGTGGATTATACCCATGGTTTTATTTATACTGATAACTTGTTCTGTACCACTAAATAACACCATTAGCCCAATGCAATATTTTTGCAACTTGATTTGAAAGTTTGCCCTTGAGGCAATTAGGAATTGGGATTGCGCAATTATTGATTATTCTTAAGTTCTTATCTTTTTTTTTTTTAATTAGGGATCCAGTTTGCCCTTTTTATAATCATCAATTAATTAGAAAGTACTGGACCAACAGAAAAATGACAGAAATTGGGAAAATTGGATGGATAAGCAAAGATATTGCACAGTGCTGGAATGAATTCATAATGGAAGGACAAATGACAAGAACTGGTGCTAAGAAGAAAGACATATTTTTTTTCTTTGATGGCTTAATGATCAGAAGTAAATTTAATCATGGCCAGACCAGTTTCCAGGTTACAGTAGTGCAGACTATAGATTAAAAGAAAAGTTTTCTTTTTATGTGGAGTGTAGAAATCTGTGATAAGGAAGGTACTTGTGGGGCAGACATGCCTTTGCACTAGTACCCCCAAATGACAACAGTATCATATTTGCTGCTAAGTCTGAAGAAGAGAAAAATAATTGGATGGCAGCCCTTGCTTCTCTTAATTAAGGATCATATAGCTGAAGGCAATTTTTTTGTAGTTCTATGTATGCAGTACTGTAGAAAAGGTTTTATAGAATTTGTATGATCTATAAAATGATAGGAAACTGGAATCTTCAGTTGATTAGTTTTCTCTGTTGTATTTAAAATGTTTTTTTTTTAAATTTATGTATCAACAAATTCCTTTACTTTTGGTTTCCTGTATCAACAAATTCCTTTACTTTTGGTTTCCTTCTTAGATTTGAAATTCCAGATCCAGAACCTACTTGAAGCAGACAAATTGGCAATAGAGAAAAGTGAACAGCCATTCAGTGTTGGACTTCGAAATAAATATGTCCAACCAGGACAATTTAGGTTTTAATTGAATATTACATTTTCTATGTGCCATTAAATGTTCAGTTTATAGTAAACACAAACGTTCTTAGCTCTTAATTTAAATATAAGTGTTAGTGTTAACTTTGTGATCATTAAATTTCCAAATTTCTTTATCTATGAAGCTATTTTAAATAAATTCTCTGAAGAAATGTAGCATGCCCTTTGCATTAGCTCTCTCAGGCATGTGATATGTTTACAAATCAAAGTGTGTTATGGTAAGTAAAACTGAAATGGGAAAGGGAGGGGCAGCTGGGGGATAAAGGAAAAAGAAAAGCAGCCAGTCAGTCCGGGGTGTATGGAGAAAACTCGGTACTCCGCTGTTTCCTTCCACCTCTTTCCCATAGAACTAATGAACACATAAGCCGGAATTCTAAATTAAGAAGGGTCCTACACAGAGCCTGGAGACCTGGTCACTTCCCTTCCCTTCATCCCCGAGTGGGCTGTCCAGGGCGATAGGGTGACAGGCGGTTGGGTTCTGCTCCCACGGACAATGAGGTGCCAAGGGGCTGGTGATGGCCCCTGGGACCCCAACCCATTGGAGGGCGGTGGCCCTGCATCCCTGGGCTCCTCAGGACAACTCTCCACAAGCACCAGCTGCTTTCCTGCACAAGGAGGCAGTGAAAGCCCCCGGAGGCAGAGGCTCCCATGGGTCAAGTTCGCAGCCTTCCGCGCCCCTGGCCGTACTGGAGGCCTCAGGCTCGCGGAGGCTCAGCCTCTCGCGGTGGCGCTACGTGCGGAAAAGTTTGCAGGAGCGCTGCCAGCTCCCTCTGCAGCGCCTGGTCAAGCCCAGGCCTGAGCGCCCCACTGCGTCCCCGCCCAGAGCCTCCTCCTCCAACGCCAAGGGTCGCCTGGGGGAAACGCCTTTAGGCTCCTCAGGCGGGTCCAGGAGCAAGTGTCACAGGAAGACACACGGTGAGAGAGGAGGGTCCGGGGCGCCCGGCGGGGCTCTCGGGAGGGCAGCCCCCGCGCGGACCTCGTCCCCCCACCCCCCTTGCGGTCCTCGCCCCCCCCAACCCACCCTCCCGGTCCTCGCCCCCCCCCAGCCCCCCCCCCCCCCCGCGAGGTCCTCACCCTCCACCCCCCGCTTGGTCCTGGTCCTCGCCCTCCCCTCAGTACTCGCCCCCCCCCCGTGGTCCTCGCCCTCCCCGCGGTCCTCCCCCTCACCCCCCGCCCCCGTGGTCCTCGCCCTCGCCCCCGCCCCCCCCAACGCGGTCCTCGCCCTTGGCTCCCCTCCCCCGCGCCGTCCTCGACCCTCGCCCCCCACCTCCAGCACGATCCCCGCCCTGCCCCCGATACCGCCAGTGCGCAGGCCCGGCCGCCCCAGCGCGCATGCCCTGGGCTCCGGATTCTGTTAGCCGCTGCCCAGCCCGGCCTCTGCTGGCTGCTTGGCCTGGACCTCTTGCAGCCAAGCGGTGAGTTTCCTGCGTGAGCAGTGGTGGGGGCGTTCTCCTGCTCATGTGCAGGTGAAGTTCCTCGCCCCCCCTCCCCGCTGGGTCCTCGCCCTCGCCCCCCCCCCCCCCGTTGGTCCTTGCCCTCGCTCCTCCCCCAGTCCTCGCCACCCCATCCTCACCCTCGCCCCCCCCCCCCCGTTGGTCCTCGCCCTCCCCCCCAACCACGCGGTCCTCGCCCTTGGGTCCCCTCCCCCCTCCAGCGCGATCCCCGCCCTGCCCCCGCTACCCCCAGTGCGGAGGCCCGGCTGCCCCAGCGCGCATGCCCTGGGCTCCGGATTCTGTTAGCCGCTGCCCAGTCCGGCCTCTGCTGGCTGCTTGGCTTGGACCTCTTGCGGCCAGGCGGTGACTTACCTGCGTGAGCCGCAGTGGGGGCGTTCTCCCGCTCAGGTGCGGGTGAAGTTCCTCGCCCCCCCTCCCCGCTGGGTCCTCGCCCTCGCCCCCCACCTGTGGTCCCCCCACCCCGCGGTCCTCGCCGCCCCCCCCCCCGCAGTCCTCGCCCCCCTCTGGTGTCCTCACCCACCCCTGCAGGCCTCACCCCTGTCCTCGCCCCTGCCGCCCCTTGCTCCTCGCCCTCGCCCCCCCACGCGGTCCTCGCCCTCGGCTCCCCTCCCCGCAGCGCCGTCCTCGCCCCTAGCCGCCCCCCCCCCCCCGCCTCCAGCTCGATCCCCGCCCTGCCCCCGCTACCGCCAGTGCGCAGGCCCATTCACCCCAGCGCGCATGCCCTGGGCTCCGGATTCTGTTAGCCGCTGCCCAGCCCGGCCTCTGCTGGCTGCTTGGCCTGGACCTCTTGCAGCCAAGCGGTGAGTTTCCTGCGTGAGCAGCGGTGGGGGCGTTCTCCTGCTCATGTGCAGGTGAAGTTCCTCGCCCCCCCTCCCCGCTGGGTCCTCGCCCTCGCCCCCCCCCGTTGGTCCTTGCCCTCGCTCCTCCCCCAGTCCTCGCCACCCCATCCTCACCCTCGCCCCCCCCCGTTGGTCCTCGCCCTCCCCCCCAACCACGCGGTCCTCGCCCTTGGGTCCCCTCCCCCCTCCAGCGCGATCCCCGCCCTGCCCCCGCTACCCCCAGTGCGGAGGCCCGGCTGCCCCAGCGCGCATGCCCTGGGCTCCGGATTCTGTTAGCCGCTGCCCAGTCCGGCCTCTGCTGGCTGCTTGGCTTGGACCTCTTGCGGCCAGGCGGTGACTTACCTGCGTGAGCCGCAGTGGGGGCGTTCTCCCGCTCAGGTGCGGGTGAAGTTCCTCGCCCCCCCTCCCCGCTGGGTCCTCGCCCTCGCCCCCCACCTGTGGTCCCCCCACCCCGCGGTCCTCGCCGCCCCCCCCCCCCGCAGTCCTCGCCCCCCTCTGGTGTCCTCACCCACCCCTGCGGGCCTCACCCCTGTCCTCGCCCCTGCCGCCCCTTGCTCCTCGCCCTCGCCCCCCCCACGCGGTCCTCGCCCTCGGCTCCCCTCCCCGCAGCGCCGTCCTCGCCCCTAGCCGCACCCCCCCCCGCCTCCAGCTCGATCCCCGCCCTGCCCCCGCTACCGCCAGTGCGCAGGCCCATTCGCCCCAGCGCGCATGCCCTGGGCTCCGGATTCTGTTAGCCGCTGCCCAGCCTGGCCTCTGCTGGCTGCTTGGCCCGGACCTCTTGCGGCCAGGCGGTGAGTTTCCTGCATGAGCCGCAGTGGGGGCGTTCTCCCGCTCAGGTGCAGGTGAAGTTCCTCGCCCCCCCTCCCCGCTGGGCCCTCACCCTCGCCCCCCCTTGGTCCTCCCCCCCTGTGGTCCTTGCCCCCCCCAGACGGCTCGGTCCTGGTCCTGGTCCTCGCCCTGGCCCCCCCCTCGGTCCTCGCCTCTCGCCCTCCCCCCCTCCAGCGCGATCCCCGCCCTGCCCCCGCTACCCCCAGTGCGGAGGCCCGGCTGCCCCAGCGCGCATGCCCTGGGCTCCGGATTCTGTTAGCCGTTGCCAAGCCCGGCCTCTGCTGGCTGCTTGGCTTGGACCTCTTGCGGCCAGGCGGTGAGTTTCCTCCGTGAGCAGCGGCGGGGGTGTTCTCCAGCTCAGGTGCGGGTGAAGTTCCTTGCCCCCCCTCCACGCTGGGTCCTGGCCCTCGGCCCCCCTCCCTCGGCCCCCCGCCCTCGGTCCTCGCCCACCCGCTGCTCGGTCCTAGCCCTCGCCCCCCGTCCTCGCCCTCGGCCCCCCCCCCCGCTCGATCCCCGCCCTGCCCCCCCTACCACCAGTGCGCAGGCCCAGCCGCCCCAGCGTGCATGCCCTGGGTTCCAGATCCTTTTAGCCACTGCCCAGCCCGGCCTCTGCTGGCTGTTTGGCTTAGACTTCTTGCAGCCCGGTGGTGACTTTCCTGCTTGACCAGCGGTGGGGGCGTTCTCCCGCTCAGGTGCAGGTGAAGTTCCTCACCCCCCCTCCCCGCTGGGTCCTCACCCTCGCCCCCCCTTGGTCCTCGCCCTCGCCCCCCACCTGTGGTCCTCACCCCCCCCCGCGGTCCTCCCCCCACAGTCCTCTCCCCCCCCTGCGGTCCTCACCCACCCCTGTGGTCCTCACCCACCCCTGCGGTCCTCACCCACCCCTGCGGGCCTCACCCCTGTCCTCGCCCCGGCGGCCCCTTGGTCCTCGCCCTCGCCCCCCCACGCGGTCCTCGCCCTCACCCACCCCTGTGGTCCTACCCCCCCCCCCCCGCCCGCTCGGTCCTGGTCCTCGCCCTCGCCCCCCCCTCGGTCCTCGCCCTCCCCACGGTCCTCGCCCTCGCCCCCCCCCCGCGATCCTCGCCCCCCCCTGCAGTCCTCACCCCTGTCCTCGCCCGGGCCGCCCCTTGGTCCTCGCCCTCGGCTCCCCTCCCCCCGCGCCGTCCTCGCCCCTCGCCCCCCCCAGCGCTATCCCCGCCCTGCCCCCGCTACCGCCAGTGCGCAGGCCCGGCCGCCCCAGCGCGCATGCCCTGGGCTCCAGATTCTGTTAGCCGCTGCCCAGCCCGGCCTCTGCTGGCTGCTTGGCCTGGACCTCTTGCGGCCAGGCGGTGAGTTTCCTGCGTGAGCAGTGGTGGGTGCGTTCTCCTGCTCAGGTGCAGGTGAAGTTACTCGCCCCCCCTCCCCGCTGGGTCCTCGCCCTCGGCCCCCCCTGTGGTCCTTGCCCCCCCACCCCCGCCTGCTCGATCCTGGTCCTCGCCCTTGCCCCCCCCTCCGTCCTCGCCCTCGCCCCCCCCTCGGTTCTCGCCCTCGCCCCCCGGTTTGTCCTCGCCCCCTCCCACGAGGTCCTCGCCCTTGGGTCCCCTCCCCCCTCGCTGTCCTCGCCCCTCGCCCTCCCCCCCCCTCCAGCGCAATCCCCGCCCTGCCCCCGCTATCCCCAGTGCGCATGCCCTGGGCTCCGGATTCTGTTAGCCGCTGCCCAGCCTGGCCTCTGCTGGCTGCTTGGCTTGGACCTCTTGCGGCCAGGCGGTGACTTTCCTGCGTGAGCCGCGGTGGGGGCGTTCTCCCGCTCAGGTGCAGGTGAAGTTCCTCACCCCCCCCCGCTGGGTCCTCACCCTCGCCCCCCCTTGGTCCTCGCCCTCGCCCCCCACCTGTGGTCCTCACCCCCCCCCGCGGTCCTCCCCCCCCAGTCCTCTCCCCCCCCTGTGGTCCTCACCCACCCCTGTGGTCCTCACCCACCCCTGCGGGCCTCACCCCTGTCCTCGCCCCGGCCGCCCCTTGGTCCTCGCCCTCGCCCCCCCCACGCGGTCCTCGCCCTCGGCTCCCCTCCCCACAGCATCGTCCTCGCCCCTAGCCCCCCGCGCATGCCCTGGGCTCCGGATTCTGTTAGCCGCTGCCCAGCCCGGCCTCTGCTGGCTGCTTGGCCCGGACCTCTTGCTGCCAGGCGGTGAGTTTTTTTTGTCAGGGGAACAAAATGAAGAGTTTGTGCAAAATGGACTTCCCTTGGCCACATGATGACAACTGGACTACAGACATTTGTGGAGACACAGAGGCGAACAGTGATTTTGGTTCACTGATCGTGGAGACCCCACTCAGCCATGGTGATGCCTGAAGGACCCAAAAGACAACACTGACACCACAGCCCACAGCATGCAAGGTGGACGTGTCCATGCAGCGGGACACAAGCAGGGAAGTGGTTGTGTGCAGTCTCTGCCCGGGACAGGCTCCTTAGGAGCCAGCAGAGCCAGTGTCTTCCCATGGATACAGGAAAGCAGATGGCCTGGAGTTCAGGGCAGAGGCAGGAGAGGCCAGCAGTGGGCTCACCTGGTGCCATGGGTCTGGCCCTGGTGGCCGAGAGCCTGTGAATACGGCCCTGCCCAGAAGGCTCTTCACTCACTGATTCTCCTGGAATGGTCACTGGAGCGCCGAGCACTGAGGACTGGGCACAGCTAACTCCACCCAGCATGACTCTGCCTTGTGCTGACAGGGACACAAGGCTGGCTGGGCGTCCCTGGGGACCAGGAGGCAGGACACACTGTGCTAGGCCACTGCATCCACAGGAACCTTGTGTGATCATGCACCTCAGGAGGCCCCTGTCTGTCTCCACGGTCCAACTTCTGGTCTGAGACCCACAGAAACCTCACCGGCTACACACGTCTGCCAGGGCCAGAACATCAGTGCTCCTCCCTCAGGCCTCCTGGAAGCCCTGACACCCAGTGGGCGTGTCAAGCGAGATCCCAAGGTGAGCAGCTGCGGGCCACCAGCACAGGCCTGGGGAAGCAGGCCCTGACTGCACGTCCCTGGGCCATCCAGGGGAACCCAGTACAGACTCCATGACCAGTTCAGCGCTCATCCAAACCAGGCCCCAGCTCAGAGACAGAGGGGCACAGGGAGCCAGGAAAACCATGCTGGAAAGCAGCCCTGGGGGCTGTCCTGGGGAAGAGCAGCCTCAACCATGACCGTGAACTTGAGCCCTGACATCTGCGTCCTTCTAACCCTCTCTGTGCTCCTGCTGCAGTCGGAAGCACAGGTTTAACTAACATTTGTCCTATTAGAAGTTGAACTGGAGTCATGATCTAAGAGCCTAAGCATCCATTCTTTCGTTTTCTTTCTTTGGGATTGTGGTTTATTTTACTAAGCTGTGTATTTCATAAATTTCACTCTGGTTTGACTACTTGTTTCTATGCTTGATAATTTCCTGTGAACAATCAACTAAAGATCATATATTAAAGATATCTGAATCAAATGGTGCTCTGAACAATACCAGTATTGTCTTATTTTCTATTTATTCATATTTATTATGAGACTCGCTCAAGGCCTTAGCTGCTTATCTTGTACCTGAGAGAAGAATCATCTCCCATTTCAAGGCAGGAGAAGGCTCACTGAGCACGTGGTGTGCCCAAGTTCTTTATGAGAATTTCTGCATGATAGTGTGTGGAGTGATAGTTACCATCTAGAAATAGGCTTTTATTTGTCTTTCAGCTGATATGAAATATTTCAGTATTCTAACATCTTATACTTTACGAACTAAAGTCACTAAAAGGAACACACGACTTGACATTTAACAAGCAGGGATGTGTTCAAGCATGCCACGTGAACACCACTCATCATTAAAGTGCCCTCTGTGCCCTTGCATCCTGTGTCAATCTTGGGGCTGTGAGGTGGCAGTCTTTTCTGTGGACCCCCAGTTATTCAGAATGCCCGGGTCACCTGGTCACCTGGGCTTGTCCGCCTCACTCACCTCTACAGCTGGGCCTCTCTTCTCCTATGCTCCGTGTTCCATTAGCTTGGCACCACAGCAACCTCTGGCCCTCTAGGTAGTAGCCAGGGCTGCAGCTCAGCAGCACCTGGGCTCCGTATTCATCCAATGACCCCGAAACCAGCCTCCAGAGGACATGTTCTGACAGCTGAGCTTGGATGCTTGGGCAGGGCACCGCTGGAACAGAAACACACCCAGCCCATGTTAGCACTGCTTCCTCGGTGCTCAGACCTGCCCTGCTTCAAGAGAGGAGGGCCGGCTGTGTGACATACAGCACTATGTGCACCGTGGATACCGCCAGTGTGTCATCTTGGGATTGCTCTGCTGCACAGTGTCACAAGGAAAGATCCCACATGAAAAACACATTCAACCGTCTCAGGACAGATGCAGTGGAAACCTTGTAGTCACACAGAGGTGAAGAGTAATTCTTTTACCGAAGGGTATATGGTCATTTGGGGCTGATTAAAGTCTGCTTTGGGGACCCAGTGCATGCATGTAAAATTCTCACTTTGCATCAGCACCTCTGAGGGAGTGGGAATGGTGTTGTGTAGCTGGAAAGCACATTGATTTTCAGAAAATCCAATGCCCTCATTAGTAATCCTTATGCAACCCACGCACAATGCAGCCATGTGTCATTGGCTTTATGAGCACATGAAACACCTCAGGCACGCTAACTGCTGTCTAGAAAAATGTCTCCCAGGTGCTGAAGGAGACAATCCTCCCTTTTCCTAGGAGCAGGCCTAGAAGGTGAGCTTCTGCTGAGAAGGCCAAGGAACAAAGAACCAGCGACCATGGCGGTGGCCCAGCAGGACAGTGCCACCAGCCAGATCTCAGGGGACTGATAACACGCCCAAGTGCATGAATCATGTGGGCCTGTGACTTCGTTTTTCCGAAGAGAACAATAAGATTTAAATGAATTTTACAATTTAGAATCCAAAGCGCTCCAGCAATCTCAGTGGGTCCTCTCCTGGCCATTCACCACTACTGTGCACAAACAGGCCTCAGGGCCTTATTACAACAGTAAAACTGACAAAGTTAAAAGATGAGATGAAAAATTTGGTGATTTAAAGGTAATTCTTGGGCTTATTTCTCTTAGGTGTATTTTAGGCAAAATAATTACTGTAAAAGTAAGTAGGTCTTCAAATGTTTTACCTGGTGACATAAACAAGGTCTTTCTCTAGCCAGGGTACCTTTAGAACTTCAGGTAAGACTGCCACCCCTGAAAAGCCTTTATCAGTCTGTACTTCATTAGAATATCACTGCATATTTCAAATTAAACGCATTTCATTTGACACACCAAAAAAAAATGTGCTTACAGAATTAGCTTGATGGCTTTAAGTATCTGAGCCCTCTTTTACAAACCCTCCTTCTGCCAAGGATTTGGATCGAGCTTACATAATGGAATAAAAAGTTTTCTTCAAGCTAATACCACCTATAGCAGCAAATCTCAAATTCTCCATGATTACCTCTTTCTTCTTGAAAATGCCATTTGCTTTGCTTTCTAATTATCTTATTCTAGTCTAATTGTGCATTCACATCTCTTCCTCTCTGCTGGGCTACACGCTCTTTTGTTATAAGCACCCTTTGTTATAAGTGCCATGTCTTTTTACAATGTTCCTAGAGTATAAGTTCTAAGAAGGTAAGATACGATAACTGATACGGGAGTGTGTGTTTGTGTGTGTGCGCACACATGGAAAAATAACACGCCAAGAAAATATCATAGCAGAAGAAAAAGCAGAAAGAGACTGAGGAAATGAAAGCTCACATGCAGAAACTGAATGTGTGGGCACCTGGGACTCAGAGAGTGTTCGATGTGGAACCCTGGACACATGGGGTAAAATTCAGCCTATAAATCAGGCACAGTAAGAGGTTAGTGATGACAGCCAGGAATAAATTAAGATGACTGTAACAACAGCTGCAATGAAAGTTGCACGAGAGGCCTCTCTCTTTGAGCAGTCTAGACAAACACCCTTATCTGGGGTCAACTGGGGCCTGGTTGACCATGGGAAACAGAAACTACGGGAGGAGATGGTGTGAAGAAGAGGAGTCCACTGTGGAAGAAGAGGGAGGCCATCGAGGTCCCCGTTCTTGTCTGTGAAGAAAGAGTGGCAATTTTCAGAAATTGGTACAAATAAAGATTTTAACATTTTCAGAGATAATCTGAGGGGAAGAGAGTGCATAAAAACATCAAAGACATGATCTATTTGAATTAGTTATGACAGTGCCGAGGCGGTGCTGAGGGACAGAAGCCCAGATAGTTTGCGGAGGCCGTATTCTCAGGCAGAGGTGGACTGGATCTGGCCTCTAAAGTCGGCTCCATGAGCACCCACACCCCTATACCAGGTGCCCAGTCACCACATGACCCCTGGCCCTGATGGGCTGCTGCCCATGGGACACCAGTTAGCTCCAGAAAGACATGGCTTTGCTGGACACCACAGGGTGGACCTGGAGGACACGATGCCAAATGGGGTCAGCCAGACACAGAGAGGAAGCCACCATGTGGTCTCCCATGTGGAGGTCCAGATGAGCAAGCCAAAGGCAGAGAAAATGAACCAAACATGTTCCCAGGAGGCAGGGGTGTGGGAGACGGGAGACGCAGGCCAGAGGGCACGGTGGGCAGAGGGTGTGATGGACCAGTTGGGGGACCCAGGCACAGCCCCAGGCCTGGAGTGGTAAAGTGGCACTGCATGTGGGAGTCATGCTAGCGGGAGAATTCCACTGTGCTTGTCAGAAAACAAAGCCCTTAACCACTCGAGATGAAAAGCATGTGAATTTGCCTCCTCATAGTAACAATGTTACTCTGTTTGTATCCCAAACTTCAAGTTGTACCTTAGATACACAAGATAATATTTATTTTGAAAAAACAATTGGAAATTAATCTTCTTCAGACTTTCCTTGTTCATGGACACCTGGGAAGTACTTTGCATCCTGCAGGTCACGTTCCTGGCCTGGGTCAGTGCACCAAAGACCACTCCGGACCCAACTTCTCCCGTGGGACACGCCAGCTCCCTCCCGCGGGCTGTGGCACCTGGGATTCAGCATCCCAGTGGCTGGAAACTTCCTTCCTCATCCAGTCCCACCAGTTCTACAGCTATGTCATGACTATGTCCTGGGGGGACTCACAAGGGCCACCAGGTGTCACAGCTGAGAGCAGCCGTTGTTCTTGCTGATGGGGACTGCTGAGCCCACATCCTAGCTTGTGGTGACTAGTGCTGCCAAGGTCATGGTAGGCACTGGGTATTTATTTCAATGCTGAATAGTGTTTGCTCTGGCTGTTGTGAAGGTCTGCTTCCCCCTCAGTGAGGAGCCGGGAATCTACGGGACACAGCAGGTTTGGGGTGGCGGGGGTGGACTGCTGCTCAGCTCAGCACAGCTGAGACAGTGCTCCTCCTCCAAGCTGTCCACACTCAGAACACAGCATACTGGCAAGGGAACTGCTGTGGTTTAGGCATGAGGTGTCCCCCGGAGCTCATGTGTGAGACAAGGCAAGAAGGCTTAGAGGTGAGCCACTGGGTGTGAGAGCCCTACCGTAACAGTGCCCTCATCTCCTGTAGGGATTAGCTGGTGGCAGCTGCAGGCAGGCGGGTGTGGGGAGGGGTGGGTCCAGGGGTGCACCTCTAGTTTAACTCTCTCTGCTTGCCTTTTGGGATGTCCTGAGCCTCTTTCCTCCTCCACACTCCTCCATCGTGAGGAAAGAGGCCTCACCTCAAGCCCTGGGGCATGGAGTCCGCCTTCTGTGGACTGAAACCTCTGACACTGTGAAATAAACCTCTCCTCTCTAATTGTTCTTGTCAGGTCTTTTGGTCACAGCAACAAAAAAGCTGACTGAAGCAGGGACGATGTAACAAGAAGATACAACAACAGTCATCATGGATTCCTCCTACGATGGTGCACCTCCTTACACCACAGACACTGCTCAGACTAGGGGCTCAGAACCCAGGACAGTCATACTGGGTGATCTCAACACACCCCTCTCAAAATAGACAGGTCATCCAGACAGAAAAAAGTATGATAAATCAAATGGATTTAAAAGACATCCACAGACTATATCAACCATCAAGAGCCAAATACACTTTCTTCTCAGCACTTCATGCAACCATTTTCAAAGTAGATCCTATTTTAGGTCTCAAAGCAACTGTTAGCAAATATATATATATATATATATATATATATATATATATATATTATATTTATATATATTGTATATTGTGTTTATATATATATTATATATATATATATAAACACAATATGCTATATATATAAAATATACACACATATATTTATATACACACACATATATATATATATATATATAATTATACTTAGGTACATATAAATATATATATATATATATATATATATATATATATATATATATATATATATTTAATTCCTTGCATCTTATTCAATCATACTAGATGGAAATTAGATATTAACACACAAAAAAATACAAAAACTATATAAACACATGAAGATTGAGCAATATACTTAATATACTTTTGGATGATTAATAAATCAGGGAAGAAATTTCAAAATTCCTAAAATTAAATAAGAATAGTGATACAACATATCAAAACCTCTGGAATACTTTGAAGACAAATCTAAGAGGAAAGTTTGCAACTATGAATGCCTACATAAGAAAATCAGAAAGATCTAAATAACTTGATGATATAGTCTCAAGGGTCTTGAAAAAATCAATTCCAAAACCAGTAGAAGGAAGGGAATAATTAAGATCAGAGCCAAAATCAAAGAATTTGAGAATAAAAAAAATATAAGGGAATAATGGAATAAAAAGTTGGTTCTTTAAAAAGATAAACAAGATTGATAAACCCTTAGCCAAACTAATCAAAAACAAAAAAGATCAAAGTTAGTAAAATTAGAGATAAAAAGTGAGAAATCTCCATAGACATCACAGAAATCAAGAGTCATTGAGGATTATTTTGAAAACTTATTGCCCAATAAATTGGAAAACCTAGAAGAAATTGATACATTTCTAGACACATACAAGCTGAAAAAAAATGAATAACGAGAAATAGAAAATCTAAGACAATAACCAGCAAAATATAGAAGCATTAATAAAAAGTCTTCCAATAAGAAAAGCCCAGGACCAGATGAATTCTCAGCCGAGTTCTAGAGACCTTTAAAGAAGAACTAATGCCAATGCTCCTCAAATTATTCCATGTAATATAAAAGGATGAAACACTTCCAACTCATTCCCTGCATTTGAATGAATTCCATGAAGCTATCACACTCATACCAAAACTAGATAAGAACATCAAGGAAAGAAAACTACAGACAAATATTCCTGATGAACTTAGATGCAAAACTCCTGAATAAAATATTGGCAAACCATGTTCAGCAACATATTAGGACTATTGCATCATGACTAGGTTTTTTAAATTTTTTTTTAAATTTATATATGACAATGGAATGCCATATATATGACAATTCATATTACACATATACAGCACAAATTTTTTTATATCTCTGGTTGTATATAAAATATATTCATACCAATTTGTGTCTTCATACATGTACTTTTGATAATGATGTCCATCTATCCCAGAGATGCAGAAATGGTTGAACACAAGCAAGTCCATAAATGTAATTCAACACATAAAAAGAATTAAGGGCAAAAATCACTTAGTCATCTTAATAAACATGGAGGAAGCCTCTGATAAAATTCAGTACCTATTCATGAGAGAAGGAACCAACCTCAACATTATAATGGCTATATACAATAATAGTTATTGGGAAAAAATTAGAAGTATTTTCTTTAAACTTCAGAACAAGACAAGGATGTTTACTCTCATTATGCCTATCCAATGTAATACGAGTAATTCTAGTCAGAGAAATTAGGCAAAAGAAGGAAATAAAGTTATTGAAGATAGAAAAGGAAGAAGTCAAATTATTACTATTTGCAAATGATGTGATCCATTACTGAGAAGTCCCAAAAAGCTCCACCAAAAGACGCTCTATCAATATACAAATTCTCCAAAGTAGAAAGTCAGACAATCAACAGACCAAGATCAATAGATTTCCTATATATCAATATATCAATAATAAATCTTCTGAGAATGAATTTTATTCATCGTGGCCAAAACAAACAAACAAAAAAAGTCAAATACCCAGAAGGTAAGCACTTTTACCTTGAAAACTTTAGAACATTAAAGAAAGAAATTAGACACAGAAGATGGAAAAATGTTCCTGGATGGGCAGACTTAATATTGTTAAAATGGCCATACGACCAAAACCTCTATACTGATTCAATGCAATGCAAATCAAGATACCAATATATCCTTAACAGAACTAGAAAAAATAGTCCTCAAATTCATTTTGAAGAATGAAAGACCCCAAATAGCCAAAGCAATTCGAAGCCCAAACACAATGCTGTAGGACTCACAATACTGACTTCAAATTGCACTACAGAACTCTGGTTCCAAAACTGCGCGGTATTGGCATAAAAAGAGACCCACAGACCAGTGGTACAGAACAGAAGACACGGAGACAGACCCACACCGTCATCTGATCCTTGACAAAGGTGCCAAAAACATCTATTGGAGAAAAGACAGCCTCTTTAACAAATGGTGCTGGGATAGCGGGTTACCCATACGTAGAAGAATGAGACGAGACCCCCATCTCCCACCCTGCACAAAACCAATTCAGAATGAATCAAAGACCTGGGAGTTAGACCAGAACCAAACTACCCAAGAGATTGAGATAAAAAGGAAATTTAGGGAGAAAAAACCCCAAGTACTGTTTTAATAAATTAACTTACATTATAAGTAGATTAACTTAGTATATAATATTGTATTATAATTAATATATTTATAATAAATTAAATACTAATCACACTCTAAGTACTCAAAGAGTATATTAAAAGAAAGACTACTTCCTGCTGCTCTGCCAAACCATCCAAGTCAAAGAATTTAGTGGATAAAACATCTGTCACTCCATTTAATTTTGCACACATGTGAAAATGCAAAAGAATTTGTGTCCAAATACCACCAACATGGCAGCCTCTTTGACTTTTTTTCCCAGATCAGGGAAATTAGCAAAAACAACTTTCTAAAATGCCCCAAAGGTGATTTCAGGTTTCAGATATGTTATCAGGACATAGGCTAATAACAAAGTTACTCTGTTTCCCATATAACTTGTTGTTGCTGGAGAGGAAAACACTGCCTGTGGATCATCAAATATTGCAATCCTTGCCTTTCAATTAACTACTTAACTGAAAAATTTATTTCTATTCTTCTGACTTCAAAGTTTTATTTGAAGTGGCTACATTTTGGTATAACTCTTCAATTTTTACATGGTCTCATAGTTTCATAAAATAATAAGAACATTACCACTACCTATTTGAAGATGAAAACATCCATCAATTTTCTGATTGAATGACTGATTACTTCCCTGGTCCTCAAAATGCTTTCTTGTTATCCAGAATGCCACACTTCTTTGATCTAACTAACCCTTCTCTGTCTTTGCTAATTAGGTCTTCTTCATCAACCAGACCTATGTGTTACAGGGCGTATTCCCTGGAAGTCTTCTCTATCTTGTCCATTCACATGATTTCAAATACCACTATACTTGAATGACTCACAAATTAATATCTCCAAACCAGACCTCTTCACCAAACTCCACCATGGATATTCAGCTATTCTCTCCATCTCCACTTGGATCTGTACGTGGTATCTCTCTTGGTCTGTTATCCATTGCTCTAACAAAATATCTAAGGCTGAGTAATTTATGAAGAAAAGAGATATACTTAGCTCAGTTTTGGAGGCTGAAAGTCCAAACTCAAGAAATATAGGGGGAAGAACAAGTATTATCTTAACAAATTAACTTACTTTATAAGTAGATTAATTTAGTATATAATATTTTCTTATTATATTAACATATTTATAATAAATGAAGTACTAATAGCTCTATAAACTCAAAGAATATTTTAAAGGAAAGAATATTTCCTGCTCTAATGAGAGCCTCATAATGGATGATGTCATGGTGGGAAAGTATACAGAAGAGATCACATGGTGGAATAGAAAGTCAAGGAGTGGGATGCCATCAGGTTTCCTTTTTTATAATTACTCATTTTGATGGGAACTATTAAAAACTATCTTAATCCCTTTTAAAGGCACCATCCCCAGTAGCCTAATTACCTTGCACTAAGCCCCTCCTTTTAAAAGTTCCACTACCTTTTCAACATCATCACTTTGAGGACAAAGATTCCAATACCAAACCTTTGGGGGAACACACTCAAACAATGTTCAAACTGTAGCAGCATCACAAAATTTGGTATATCTAAAATGCAAACTCCAGATTCAAACTCTCTGTATATGCACCTCTCACAGTCTCTCTAAATGAATGACTATTTCATCCTTAGAGATACTTGGTCAAAACACCTGAAGTCATCCTTGAGTCATTTACTTTCTTATACCTGATCTCCAACATCAGAATTCTCTTTTTCGTTTATTTTCAAAATATACCCAGACATTCCTAAGCATCCCCACTATTATCATCCATCAAAGTGGCATCATCTTTTAATTGGCTTATTTAAATAATTGCTATCTGTGCTTCCATTCTTATTCCTGCTACAAACCATTCTTATTTCATCCAGAGAAAGATCGTTTTTATTTCAGATCTTGTCACGTTTCTGAGCAAAGCTCTCCAATGGCTTCATATATCAAAAATGGAAGCAATGTTCTGTAGCCTTTCCTACTCCTTTTATGTCTCTAACCTCTTTTGCTTTAAGTCACTCCCCTAGGGCAACACTGGCCCCTCAGTGCTATGCCCCAAGCACACCCTCTTTGCCAATACTTCATGGTGCTTGCTCTGGTTTCTCCCTCTGCATGAAAGCACTTTCCCTACACAGCCTCATGACTCACTACCTCAGTTTCTTGAGTTTTTTGCTCAAATGTTATCTTGTAAATGAGGCTTTTCTTTCTTACCCTTTTAATAAACTAGCACCAGTCTTCTGGCCTGCTTAATTTTTTCTCTAAAGAACCTACTATCATCTATCATATTATATATTTTTATTAACTCCATGTCTACCTTCCTCAACTAAAACAAACTCTGTTAACAGGATGGGGATATAGATCAGTAGTAGAGCACCTGTCCAGCATGTATAAAGCCCTAGGCTCAATCCCCAGCACTGCCAAAATAAATAAATAAACTCTGTGGGTACAATGATTTTTATGTTGTGATCACTACTATATTCTTTGACGCTTAGGGTAATAATGGATATGTAGTGGGTACTAATGAATACCAGATAATGAATGGATAAAGCATGATTCACTGGTGTATGAGTCACTGAATACTATTTACTTCTGGCTGCTGAATTTACATCTGAAAATATTAACTTTAAAAGTTAAAAATCATTTCAAAGAGATACTTAGTCCCTGGGACTACATATGACAAAATGTAATAGATCATTCATCACCATTTTTTTCTTTTCCTACTCTCCAGCAATTATCTTCAACTTTGCTAGTCCACTTTTGAAATTTTTTATTGCACCTTTTTGCTAAATCTAATTGTTACTCTCCAAGTATTGCTTTTACATAGCATTATATCCTTGCTTTTAAGAATACTGAATCATGCATAAAAGTATAAAGAAGGAGAGAGAAGGTTCAATTCTCATATAATCTTAAGAACTATTATTTTAATTTGTACCTTTGTATTGCTTTTATATGAATATCTTAGTTTTTCTTTCTTCTGTTTCAAGTTTCCTCAAATGTTTGCTAAACCTTGGTTATCATTTTACATTTAGGAATCAGGCAATAAAAACCTATTTGTGCAGGCAGTGGTGCTAGTGGGATTTGTGTGTGTGTGTGTGTGTGTGTGTGTGTGTGTGTGTGTGTGAGGGGGGGTAATATGGCCCTTATGCTCCTATATTCCAGAAGGTAAGTAATTTGCTTGGATACCAACTCCAATACCAGTCTCTTATGTTGAATTCAAACAGTGACATATTTCTGAAGATGCTGATATTTTGCCTGAGTTGAGGCTCCCTGGTAGACCATATCCATTATGGAAGCATCCAATTATTATGCATCCCATCTATAAATTTCTAACTAATTCCCTTTCTTTCCAATTCACTTTTCACTCTTATCACACCTGCATCCCTAAAAGTCATGAGCCTCTTCAAAATCCAGCAGGCAGATGAACTCCCTCCTAGTTCCTGGACCCCTCTTCCCCTGCTTCCTCCAAACTCTCTCTCCAAATTGCTTTCTGTCTGCCATAAAATTGTTGAAAATTTTCAACTACTAGCAGACACCTGCTGTTATTTCTTAGGTGGGGTGTGTATGTGTGTACATACTTACATGTGTGTGTTTATATATTTATATATTTTGATTTGGGGAACTGGACCCAGGACACTTTACTATTAGGCTATATCCCCAGCCTTGTTTATTTTTTGAGATAGGGTCTGGTTAGTTGCTGAGGGCCTTAGTAAATTGTTTAAACTTTTATGCCTCAGCCTTCTGAATTGCTGTGATTACAGGCATGCACCACCACACCCAGCTGGTGTGCTTACTACATCTTTAACCCCTTTCACTGAGGGTCTGAGATGGTGAAGGGCATAACACCATGTGATTAGTGTGTCATCTCAAACTAAAAATAATTTGGGGTGTGGTGCATGAAAATTATATTTATTGTTTAATTGAAGCACGTGGAAAACTTGTTAAAATTTAGATTACTGAGCCACACTACAGACTAAAATGAATTAAGATTTATAAGACAAAATATATTCATACAATATAAAATTTAAGAAGAAATTAAAGAAATCAAACATCTCATAGTTTGAGCACTGTTAATGGAATTTAAATGTCTAACCACATGAATGCTGAGAGAAAATTCTGTTGCCTATCAAAAACAGCGATGTTTGTAATATGCAAGTTTTGGTGAACAAAAGCATGATATCTCCTTATAGTTTTATCAAGTTTCAAATCTTTCCTTAAGAAAAGGGACTATCTATTCTATATCCCTGTAGAATAACAGGTGAATGCATGTTATGTCAATCACATGAAACTTGATAAGATTACAGTTTCTTTGAGACTTAGTCATGGTTTTTGTTGACTCTTCAAGTCAGGCATGTTAATAACTTGTGCCAGTTTTAGTTTCTGCTCTGCTCTAAATATCTGTGCAGACACCAGGGGCTGCTTTAATGTAAACATTCAAAGTACCACATGCATCATTGTGGCCATCTGTTTTTACTCCCATTTCTCATGGTGTCTCTGACTTCAACTAATAATGCAAACATCATTTTGAAATTAATCATCAACAGAGTAGTGTGAATTGTTTTAAGTTAAATTAACATCTCTGAAGATGACTAATGGAAAACACCAATGCGAACAGATGTTTTCATTTGGGGAAATGTGTTATATCCCTTCAAAGAAATCCCATAATCTACCCCCACAATTTCTACTGCTTAAAAAGTAATCAAGTAAAATATAATAATTTAATTACATTATTTCTCAAACTTATTGTTGTACCACATTTTTCTCACCCAGATTGGTTTGATGGCCCCTTTAATGTTAGCAATATTAACAATAGTGGCTTTAGCTCCAAAAGGCATTAAATTTCTATCATGTAAAGTGTATCTGATTGTTGGTTTATTTTACAAAAGTCTTTACCCAAATAGCAGCATGTTAACATAACTTAGCTAGTTCCATATAGGATACTTATCATGGCCTTTACAAACCTAAGAGACCAATAAATTCTCAGAAGAATTTCTAAAAGTAATTTTATCCTCCCTTCTTTCCCAGAAATGGCAGTAGCCAGAAGAAACTAAATTGGACTTACATGTCCTATAATTTATTCTGTGGGTGGGTATCAAGATGAACAAGTAGGAAATGAAATGAATAACTGAGAGCCTGTTGGCCCCAACAGGATGATGTAATTTATTGAAAGAGCCAGGCAAAGGCCTCATAAAGCATTCACTACCAGGATACTGTTCCTCTGAGGCAAAGATCTCCTGAGGTCTTCTGGAAATTACCCTTTGTAGTTCTTCTGGTGGCTTTATCCATTTTAACCCCATCAACTGTTCTGAACTCAACCACAGTCTCCCTGCTGGTAGGAGAAGTAACAACCCTAACATAGGTCTGAGTTGTCATTGCAGGATGTTGCAAAAGCCCATTTCCCAAGAATAACCTTACAAGTAGCAGGCACACAATTTACACATGATGGGTTCTAGTCACTCACTGGATCATTATCCGAGCAATGTAGCCAGTCTTAAATTAGGTTCCATCTCATCAATAGCTTAGTTTGTTTACAGTAATAGTCAAAGAAGGTAAGGAGGGGACCAAGCTAATCTAAACCATCTATTACTGAAACTTCTTTCCTTCAAGTGTGTAAAATATCATCAAAAGAGAAAAGGAAATGAATCTATAATGTTGTCAAAAGATTGTGAAAAAAACTTTAGCATTAAAAAAGTTTACAATGAAAGTATTTTGGTAGGTAATACCATATTGATCATGTATCAGTCAGAACTATGTTACATTTATCAGTACTGAATAAGAAAGTCACTCCTATACTGAAAAACAAACTGAATTAAAATATTTTTAAGTGAGTTCTTATAATGTACTCAATTGCTGTGTTGGCCCTCATTATAAACTGCACTGTACCTTCCCAAAATTCATTTGTTGAAGTCTTAACCCCCAAATCTGACTCTACTTGAATATAGAACCTTTGAAGAAATAATTAATCACCTAATCCAATCCTTATAACACGAGGCAATTTGTAATCACAGAGACAGACAGGATGAATGTACACTGAGGAAAGACCGTGTGAGGACTGAGCAAGGAGGTAGACGAGATCAAGCCAAGAAGAGAGGCTTCAGAAGAATCCAACCCTGCAGATATCCTCATCTTTGCCTTCCACCTCCAGAGCTCTGAGGAAATACATTTCTGTGGTTTAAGCCACCCAACTTGTGGTATTTTGTTATGACAATTCTAGCCAAATAATACAACTCCTACTCACAGGACAGGTACCATGGGCTGAATGAGTTGAGCAGTCTGCTGAGAGCCCACTCCCTCTTCCAGCTGCTAGTTCACCTAGTAACACTCTCATTGCTCCTCTCGAGTACTAGAAAAATATATTGAAATCCACAAGGCTTTTCAACTTCCCACTAAGAACAGTCATCTTCCTTATTTTTGTTTCAGATTGACCACGTTTGGTTTTTATTTTGATGAAAATTATATAATTTGTTTAGTAGGCTAGAGGAAAGATTTTAGTCATTTCACTTACCTGAAAGTTCGAAATTGGCACCATAAGAATGGTCATTGTTATATTTGTTAATAATAAAAAGTAAGAGAGAGAAAAGTATTCCTACAACCGCTCCCCCACACCCGGCCCCAGTGCTAGAGATTGAATTCTGGGCCTCCTACACGCTAGGTGAGTGTTTTACCACTGAGCTAAAGAATAAAGTATTATAGAGTATTATAGAGCACCCTGACAGACGATTTAAACAGTTAGAAACCACTGCCTTCTCCACTGTCTTTTCAAAGGTTCTGCTTTTGTTTCAGCTCTTGTCACGGTAACAGCTACTAATTCACTACTCTTCCCTGATGAACTGCAAAAAAAAAAAAAAAAAAAACTGGCTCCTAATATTTTTTTTTTATTTTATGACTGAAAAAATAATTTTAAAAAAAGTGAATTTGGGAGCATCTATATGGTACTTGTTGAAAAAAATATTGTGGCATTTTCTTTATATTTCATGATTACAATAATAGGTAAGATATTGTAATATTAAATGAGACTTTCTGAAAATTTATTTTTAAAACTTTTAAGAAATATGAAACTTCTTCTGTGGATGTAAAAGTTTTAGTAAATGTAAATGGATTTCTTATAGAAATATGAGAGGCAGATAATGCTTTGTTTAAATTGTATTTTAAGGATACAATCAATCTTAAAATTAAAATTTTCTTCCTTCTTTTTCTGTGAGAAATAGTGAACATTCTTGTGGTAATGCTAATTTTGAACCTTCAAGATTTGAAATTACTAAAGATTATCCTCAGTCCTACACAAATGTTGCTTTGCTCCTCTTAATTATTTAGAATTCAAATGTTAACAATAGCTTAAAAAAATCCTCACTGGTGAGACACTATTGGTCTCATTTCTTTACTACTCTATTAGGACATGTTAATGCATCTTAATTAAGCTCCTCAGAAGCTGAAAAAATATCAAATGTTCTGTTTTGAAAGTCAATTAACAATCTGTTCTAAAAATATGCAAACATGCAAAGTATGAAACCAGACCTCCCTCCCTCCATCCGTTCCCCACACACGTGCACACGCACATGCTATTAATCAATTATTTTGCAAACTCTTGCAGAATTCTACTTGAGCAATCAATGTACTGCATTATGAAGTAGTGTTATGATCATAGTTCTTTGAATAAAAGTTGAAAATATTATTTTAACAGCATTACTTATTATTATATTCACCATTTTATAATATTTTTAATGTGGAATATGGGCCTATGAACAAACACATATGCAAACGTCTCCCCATTCTGAAAAGTAACATTTCTGGATTCCAGGGTTTAAAAAAAACTCTTGATATAAGTCTTGTACACTTTCCTGCAACCTATCAGTATTATCAGTACACAAAGATACTCAATGTTTCCTTAGTATTTTATTTGCTTCAAGTATTCTTTACCACTTTGTGTATTTTATTTTTTCTAATTCAATTTGGAACTTCTTTTGAAAAAAATGAAATTATTTTAAGCATTTTTCTTAGAATTTTAAGTACTGTAATACTAAGCAAGCATAATTAAACCTCTGTGGAATCATCCATCTGCAGTGAAATAATTTTTCATAAACAAATCTGGGTTCATGCTGTTTCTTTTGTATTTGGCATAAGTGTTAGCACATTTACCGATATTATTATTATTATTGTTGTTGTTGTTGTTATTATTATTATTTGGAAAGGGAAGCTTTTCTATATTTTATTGTCTTTCCTTCTTTTCTCTCATATACAGAATTTGTAAGTTTCTATAGAGACTGTACAATTAACATTTCATAGTTATATGAAGTCACCCCTGCTCTGCAGTCTTATTCATTAATCCTGCTTCTAGAATCATGAATTCGACTTAACATTGTGGTAAGTGATCTCTAAACTATGCTTTTAAAAAATATGTGCCAATATAGTTTATTTGGCTCTACCGATTTTACTACATATTCTTTTCAGAAAAATTAGCCATTTATCTAGAAAAAGAGAAAAATAATGGGCATGATGCAAACAAAAATATTTGAGTTATTTCCCATTATGTTATTCAATTAGTGAGTAACAAGATATTTCACTTTGTGAATCAGATAATTTTTTAGCTTTGAGAAAGAAATTATACACATTATGGCTAGAAAAATACTTAAAATTAGTAAGTCAAATATAAAGTACTTAAGGAGATCATGTGCCTTTTGTGCTTCAGAAAAATTGCTTGTTTTTAGGTTTGGCATTCTTAGAAATAATAGAAAACAAGACACATAGAAAATTCAAAAATTAATTATATAGTAAGAAAAATAGAAACTATTAACACCTTATTTTATTCAACTTCACTGGAATTATTTAAATTCAGAAAAGGTAAACATAGCATCATAAATGATTTTTTAAATAATTTTCTGAATCCATTAAGGCATGTACTCTCCTTTAATAAAATTGTTCAATTATGTCCAGTTTTTATTTTTAAATCTTTTAAATATCTATATAAAGAAACTATGAAATTCTATGAAGAATCAGATGTGAATAATTTTATTTTTTATTAATAGCCAATAAAGAAATAAGGAAAGCTAAAATGAAAACTCAAATAATTAACAAGTCAATCATTGTACTTAACAATAACTAAAAATGGATTATTAATAACAATAAAATTAACACATAACTTCAATATGAAAATTTGGAGAAAAATAAATATTAAGAAAAACATAAGATTTCACTTGTTTCTACAAAAACAATAACTTCACTTATAAATGTCATGATTCAAATAATAATCAGATTGAGGTGGAAAAGTGAGGGAGAGAATTTCCATGTCATCATTCAATACTTGCCTAAAAATCAAAATGAAATAAGAAGTCAGGTGGTATACCTTGGCCCTATTTGAATATATAACCATCTGCCAAAGGATTTGGTATAATTTGTAGAATGCACCAGAGGAAGATGCATAATTTCTTATCTTCACCTAATCCTCCAAGAAATAAGTACACTGTTTTGCCTGATACTATTGAGTTCTGCCCCTGGGGAGACAGGAGATTTAATAATGGCTTAGAGTATATAGTGTCTCCCCCAGGTTTATAACTGCCTCATCATTGAGAACCCAAACACTCTCATTTAGAAACATGTTTTATAAATTTCTACAATCTACATATCATTATTTTTTCAGAATATTTTTAAACCCTACAATTTGAATCCTAAAAAATTATTTGTGAAGCTGAAATTATGTATGTCACTTTCTGACAATGAATCCAGAGACATTCACTCTTATGTTCAATGTCACAAAATCTATATGCAGCAGAAAACTCGTTGTTCTCCCAGTCTGAGGTACTGGGGATGGTAATTTTTTCAGAGGCAGTATCTAGATCTCTTAGCAAAGGAAGAGTAAAGAACTTTTCCAAGTTACCTATATCCAAAACTATCTTAAACATTAAATGTTAAGCTTTTGATGTTTAACATTAAATATCATGTTTATATAAGATACAAATCTATATCTATGATTAAATAGTGTTATATTAAATAGTATCTCAAAGATAAACTCAACCAAATATATCATTAATTTTCAACATTTCCATAAAACTTCCCAAACTTACTATATTAACAGATGATTATTAGAGTTTCTAATCAGATAAATAGAAGGAACTAAACATTCTTAAATGCTATAAGTAATGCTTATAATACTATAAGCAATCAATAATATAGCCCCCAAGTCTTTCACCACCAGACACCACAGTTGCTGATAAAAGTATAATAAAATAGCTAATATGGTTTGAATCTGGAATGTCCTCCAAAAGTTCATGTGTTGAAGGCAGAATGTCCAGATGTGGGATTTTTAGCAAATGACTGGCTCATGAGGAGTCTGACTACATTAGTGAATTAGTAATTTGAATGGACTACTAGGTGGTAAATGTAGGCAGATGGGGCATAGCTGAACCCTGTGGGGACCATAACTTATCCCTGGTTCACTCATTAGCATTCTTGCTCTTCCTTCCTTGCCCCCTCCCCTGCTCTTCCTAATTGCCAAGAGCTTAGCAGCTACCCTTTGCCACATTGTTATGCCTCATCTCATATCCAGAGTAAAGAGCCAGCTGACTATGGACTGAAACTTCTGGAATTGTGAGCCAAAATAAACCTTTCACCTTTCCAAGTTGTCTGTTTCAGGTATTTTGGTAACAGCAATGAAAATCTGACTAACATCAGAGGCACTAACAGTAAATAAAGAGGCTGTCCAGAAGAAAACCACTTAATTTAACTGGAGATAATTAGAGTCTGTAGGATTGCCACAAAATGGGGAAATCCAAACAAAAAAAAGGCCATTGACAGAGCTACAAGATACATAAGACAGATATGGACCCACTCTACAGAGTGCAGGGTTGTTGCTACCCAAAGAGAAGGAAGACAGGCAGCAGGAGAGGATGCACAGGTGTATAAACACTAGAACATATAAAGACCTGTGTGACATGCTGAGGAGCTAGAACTCATCCCTGTAATCCAGTGTAATACTCAACTGTATTAGAGGAAGGTCTTGGTATGACTGGTACTATAGAAAAATTAAACTGGAAAGAATATAGAATACCAAATAGGAAAGAGGAGGAAAGGGTAGGGTGGGAGATGATGTGAAATATGAAATCAAGGTGGCAACTAATAGAACTACAGTCACTAAGCCCTACTAGAGAGGATAAGAATCTAGTCCAAGAAAGAAGTGTGCATTTATAAGATATCAGTAGGCATAATCAAAAGAATCTCAAGGTTAATTTTATAGAGGGTATATAAAAATAATAGTAGTAAATTATAAAGTTAATATATAAATCAAGTCACTTTTCTAAACACAATTGAGTAACTACAAAAGAGAATTCCAAAAAAAAATTCCACTTAAAACAGCAAGTTAAAAGGGTCTAATTGTAAACCCAATAATAAAAAGATACATTACCATATTTTAAATACTTATCGAAGAAAATAAATAGTAAATAAATTTGTAGACACATCACATTCTTGTTATAAAATGACTTAATATATTGTACACTTGCCAATTTTTTCTATCAAATACAATATAAATTAAAAGACCTAGACAATATTAAAAATGTGAACAAGCATTGTAAAATCCAGTTTAAAAAAATAAGAAAGAAAATGTAAGGATTTCTAAAAAGAGAAGATGCTAAAATTAAATCAGTGTGTTAATGGATTAAAAAAATGACAAACAGACAAATGGAAAAGACGGTAAAAACAGAACCTAA